>NC_048902.1:2597449-2616403 GCF_011077185.1 Oxyura jamaicensis | reverse complement strand
ACCAGCTACTAGGAGGAAAAATAACTGTCCTAACTGAAACCAGGACAAAATTGTAATGAATACAGAAAACATGAAAACTTTCCAGTACAACTGGGGATTTTTTTCTCAAATTCTAGTAAATATTTGCAGAAGATAGAAGATTTTTTTTTCCTATTCTTGAAAAACTTCAACTTCTGTCACACTTGAGATACCTATCACAAATTCCCTAAAGACCAGATGCCTGCACTGTTTTCATATGATGGATGTTAGTTGCATCACCTGCTATACTACTAGAAGATGCTCAGATAGCCTAATGAAGATGGTGAAGTAGGAATGTGAATCCAGGAGGTATTTTCTGTAGAACAATGAATAGCTGCTACATGCATTCTCTTCTTCTATACCACCTTTTTATCAGGATAGGTTTGGGATTTTCTTTTCTTTTTACTGCAGCTCCAGAATTAAATATAAAAAGAAAGTAGATCTGACATAAGGAAAGCGTTCTTGTTCAATTTTGTGTACTGATAATGCTCTACTGCTAAATTTTCTGTTTCTTTTAGAAATTGAGCACTAGCAAGGTTTTACATCTCACCACACTGGAGAGGTTAATGCTGACAACATTATCTTTTATGTCAACATAAAGACTTATCTGGTTTTGTGTTTTAATGTAACTTAGGCAACAGTTTTAATCTGTGTTTTCAAGAAAACGTAGCATTTTGATATCAATGAGAGCGATCTTTCAGATAGGTGTGTTCTAGATCACGTTAGCAGATTAAGACCCTATTAAGGCCATCTTTAGCCCACAGGAAAGAATTAGTTATTTAATTAGCACATACCTCTTGAAAGGTTCAAAAAGAGTTCCTTTCATTAGGGAGCATTGCTATCTATGTCAAGGTATAATACGAATATTATATGAATTACACTACTGCTAATAGGCTATATTAAGGAGTAGGAAAAAGAAATCATGATTGTAAACCTGTGCTTTCCTTTGTGTAACAATTTAATGATTTAGTACCAAAAAATAGATAAATCACCAAACAACAACAACAACAAAAACACTAAAATGCCAGTAGAAGAATGTCTAATCTAACAGGAATAACAAGCACATCTAATTCATATGTACTGGGACAGCAAGGCAAGATACAAAAAAGAATAGGCTGATGGAAAGACAGGGCAAAGAGAACCACTTTTTCCAATCTCTACTTGTGATAATTGTGTATAACAGCCATATTTGCAAACCAATATCTCCAGTGTTCCATAGCTTAAAAGGGCATGACTTCCTTTTAAGTTACCCTGGTTTTTGTGAAGGGTCTTGAATGGTCAGTTTACAGATACTATAAGACAGTGTTCTTGAAATTTTCTTCACTCTTTAACTGTGCCTCTTAAAATGTCATTCACTGTGGTGAAATTCACCACATTCTCTAGGATGATAACCTCCGTGCCTTGGGATGGATGCTCATCCCTCCCACCCCCACAAAGGTGGTATTGCAGTTTGAACCTTAACAGAGTAGGTGCATTTTTTCCTAAAACTATGAATGAATAAAGTGATGAACATAGTCTACTTTATGGAAGAGCAAGATTGATAATTTTTGGATCAGTGGTCAGATATATTACTGTACGTTTTCTATTTTATAGACCATTTTATAAATAGATGCTTTATAGAACTAATAGATGAAAATATAATTATACAAAATGAAGAAATTTCATTGTTTTGTCCAGCTGTCTCTATGTGATATTTTAAGTTGTGTATCAGGTTTTATAACAGAATATGAGGGGGAGCTGTCTCTTATAAAAGATACAGTTTTAGAGCTCTGTGTTTTTAGGAGTCAAGCAGTAAGTCTTGCAACAAAACAAAAACCTTTAAGACCTTGTTTATTGAATTCTGTTGGCTAAAACTGCCAAAAAATAAATTAATAGCTGTTACCACTACAGTGCTTTTTTGTTCACAAGAAAAATATCTTGACATATTTTTTTCATTTTGTGATTGGTGCACATTTCAAGGGTATAAATTAATCTTCAAAGGATCCTAGGGAATATCTTTCCTGGACACTTCACTTATACATCAAGTTGGCCATGTTAGCAATCTAATCACAAACCTGTAATTCAGTGGACAACAATTTCTTATTGTGACCAGTGTAGCAGCTTTTACTATCATTTAGGTCAGCCTAAGATTGCTGATGCACCATATGTTTCAGGCCACGGATGATGGATGGTATCCTCTGGTGCCCATCCCTAAGTGATTGGAAAGATTGAAGACACACAGTTCACTTAAGCTTGCTTACTATTACATCGAGTAATCAGCGTGATAGGCAAACCTGTGCTCTTTATGTCACACTGCCCAACTTTTTGCAGGGACATTGTGTCAAAAATCTAACATTTCCAGATGACAGGCGAGTTTACTAGAACAGCTTTTTAACAACTGGATTCATCCAAAAAGCTCAATAAAATGAAGAAATCAATACACAGTTTTAAAACACCTTTATTTATATGAAGCAGACATGCTGTTTTGTATTTAAAGAGTTTTCATTCCAAGGTTGACCTTATGCAACAGAGATGTAACTGTGCAATCCTTCTCATAATTCAGCCTTTGGGATGTAAAAACAGTGTTCCCAATATTAATCACTGAGAATTGCTACTTTGAAATAATTATAAATGCTTTAGAAGTCTGTTTTAAATTTCGTAGGTAGAAACACACAACATCAAATTGAAGTTTAAGACAGAAATCTTGTTCCTAATGCCTGACTCTACTGATAGCAATCAATGTTGTTTTCATTCTCCCCAACTCCCTTGGACCAGTATCTAACCCAGGCAATTGAGAGCATCTGCCTTTTTATCAGGTTGCACTGTGGCGAGAACAGTCTTCTATGCTATAGGAGCAAAATCCTAGATGAGAATAAAAATGTTTTGCATAAAATCCTGCATGACTTGTAGTATGCATGCATCAGTCAGAGTAAACGCAACCAAGTAAAATCATATTAAGTGCTTAAAATTATATAATTTAAAACTTCTACTGGTCTTCTTCTATAAATGGGTATATTTTGTTTTGAGCTCAGTTGAAAGCTGAATACATAAGACCAAATGCCTATATACCCACAGTACCCATAAAAAAGGAGCTAGGCAGATCTGTAAATTCAAGCTGAGTAAAATGCTTGCACCGTTTGCCATCATTTTTTGTGTATGTATTTTCTAATTAAAACGTAGCTACCGCGTGCACTTTGATGGTTGAACAGCTCACAGAATTACAGAATGTTTTCCTAAAGTAGCAGACATTGCTTATTTCGAACACTAAATCCTGGCAGGCATTCTGCTTTCTTTTGTCTTGACTTCTTTGCCTTATTTGATCAGTTGTTATTTTCACAGTTGTTATATGGACTTAGTTAAGGAGACTGTGGCCTAACATCAAAATAAATACATTTTGCATATTTGAAATGTACAATTAGTGAGAAATATTGCTAAAATAGATTTAAAAGCATTTCAAAGCCAGTCTCTTCAAAGTCAGGATTTCAAGACAGGCTTCCTCTTGTCAGCCCTCCGATAGCTGAGACTCTGAATTTCATAACCAGAGACAATTCAGGCAGCAGCCTCTAAAGTAAATATTAAACTAAGGTAATGGAAAGAAGAAACTATTCTGAAGCAGAGAGCCAGGGGAGCAGTGATTAACATGGACTTTAAAACCAAGTTAAAGAGGTGGGGTGGGAATATGTTGAGAAGCATGGTATCCATAAGGCTCATTCCTCCACTGAGAGCAGAAATTGTTAGAAAGCTGATTAAGAACCATTCTTCCAGTCAATACCTGAGTTACATGGTCTTGTCCATACTAAAATTCTGCTTTTTGCAGCCATTGACACTGCTGGCTGAAATGCCTCCTGGAGAGACATAAGTTTACTGGGCTTTAGCATAGCTTGTTCTGGTCTGAAGATGCTCTCACTTAAAACCTGGCACTTACACTGAGGCACTGCAGCTGACAGAGCAACAAAAATTGAAGTATATGAATAAATGCAAGGATAAATGAAAGCGTTCCAAATACCAATTGCACTACTTTGGCCTTGCCAATTTAAGAGAGAGAGAGAGAGATAGTTAAGGAAAAGAACTGTCTGAAAATACATTTTTCTTCAAAGGAGAGTCAATGAGAGTGAATGAGAGATCAACATCTGGAAAGTTATTTTAATAACCTGATGAGCCAGGTATAACAGGAACGTTAACTAAAATAGAGTACGATCAAACTTGTATACCCTGGAACATTATTTTTGGAATTTGTTGCTTTTCTGATATCAGAAATGTCAGTCAATATGAAACATTGTCCCTCATCTTTTCTTTCTTCTTTATGACTGTTCTGAGTTGGATAGCAGTGACAACATGCCAGTCATCTCCATTTGAAAGAAGTTAAAAGCAGCACCTAAAACTGTGTTGAAGTATCCAGAGTGGAGTATGAGCAAAGAGAGGTCCTAAATACTTGTAAATAAGGGTTCCGGTATTTAAGCAGTGAAGAAAAATCTCAGTAAACTCCTCTACCTGGATTTATATCAGACAATAATATGAGGCTCAAGTCCACACACTGATCTTAAAAGTTATGGCCTATGTTTGTTTCATATAATGATTCAAATGAGAGCCAGCTGGTTCTTGAGCCTGGGAAATCTGCAACTGTCTGCAGGAATAGTGGCATGTACAAAGTGGAGCGGGCTAAGCCATGCCCTGCAGGTAATTGTGTAGAAGTGACGGGGTCATAATATTTGGGTCTAAGCTGAGTCTGAATTCAGACTACAAGAGCAGTACAGCCTCATCCAGTGTGTATCACAGGTAGCTAAATACCTTCAAAATCTGAACCAAAAAAAATCCCACTTCCTAAAATAAAGAGACGTCGCCGCTCATATTAAATTTAACAGTGCCAAAAGTCAAGAGTGGTTAGGTGACTAACTGTAAATGGTTTATCAGTAATGCAGTGTTGGCTCTTTTGATTTAATTTTAATTTTCCCTAGCTATCCCAAGCATGGAGATGAGCATTCAGTTTTTGCTAAAAGCAAGTGTAGTGTAATAATCCCCAGGTTTTGTGAATATTTATTTATGAAACCTATCAGAAGTGTCATGTCAGTGGAGAATGGAACCACACTTGGAAAAAAAAGGCATTAGGAAGATAGGGATTATATTTTTTAAAAAAGTGAATAACTTCATTTCTGAAGAAAGTAGCACAGAAGGTAGATATTGCCTACTATGCACAATGGTGGTTTTTTTTGTTTGTTTTTTTTCTGTATCTTTAAAATGAGACAGTTGTTCCTCAACAGTCAGTCCTGTCACTGCAATAAGAAGCCTGTGGTAAAACTGATTATATTATTTTCAGTCACTACAGTTAAACAGAGAGGAGGCAAAGTTTTTACCTACTGCAATCTGCTATCCCTTTTAAAATCCTGTAAAGATGGCAGACATATTAAACACTGTGGATTGTTGGTAAAGTTAACCGTGTGCATCCAAAAGTGGCAGAATATGGACTAAGGTGCAACCTCAATCTGTGCTGTAATAAAGTAGCTGTTCATCTGTGGTCAGAGATCGTCATGAAAGACCTTGAGTTCCTTCACTTTATTTTGCAGAAAGGCCGTCAGACAGCTTTGCATCATCTAACTCTATCAATCAAGGACCTCAACCACTGCTTTCTGCTGAAAGCTTTCCTGTTTGGCTCTGTTTTTCACAGACAGCTCAATAACTTGTCTGTGGGGCTGTGATAAATGTACTGTGTGATTCTAAACTGTCTCCTTAACACTGAACTGAATTTCAACTTGTAATGTTTGTGACTAATTGTTTTCATCAGAAACATTTTGTTTCCAACTATTATCCAATAGCCTCTGATTATCTCAATTTTTCATTTATTTTCTGGCAATAGTAGCATTTGAAGGCTGCCTTCCATACAATGGACTGCTAGAAGACTAGGTTTTACTCAATGAATAAGCTGCATAGTGTAAAGAATAAAATTAAAGCAAGCCCACATGAACAAGAAATATCATTTTCTAACAGGTTTTTTTTTTTTTTTTTTAATAAGTATTAAACCTCTTTCTAATTACAATTTTTTCCATTTCTGGTTGTGAGCTAGTCCTAAGTGAAACATCCTTGTGCTTTTCTCAGTATATATAAAAACAGGGCTGATACCACAAAACCTCATGCTATTTGGGCACAATTGCCCATTTTGCTGAGAAGGCCTAAAATAGAGCTATTATGGCAAATGAATAACTTCTCACTCTGAAAGAAGGTGGTTCTTTCAGATCAGGTTGTAGGTCAATGGCAGGGCAGGGTAAGGAAACTCGTGTTGCAGCTGTCTGCAAATGAGCTTCACTTCTGATACAATATAAAACGGACTCCAAGGTTGGTAAAGGTTAAAAAATGGGTAAGAGGACAATTATGTAAAATATGGGGAAGCAAAAGAGTTTTCATAACTGGACACAAACTCCCCAGGCATTTGTGTAGCTCGTACATTTTTAGTATTTTTAACTTCTGGTCTTAAAATCTCTGAATGATAAGACTGAAATTAGTACAGTTTGATGGCTGAGAAAGTATGGTGATTATTGAAAGTAGATAGATAGATAGATAGATAGATAGATAGATAGATAGATAGATAGATAGAAATTATGTTACATCAAGTTAAGGTCCTAATAAGGAATGCAGGTAAAAAATGTATGTGGTGGGTTGTTAGACATCATGGAGCTTATATATAGAGAAGCTGTTCTTTTGAAATACAAATAGATTAGAATACGTTTAATTGCTGTGACAAAGTTCAGGATAATTCTCAGCTGCAAATTCATGCACATTGCAAAACTATAGTATGCATTCAACATCAGAGTAAAATGTCACCTTCTCAGGGGAAAAGTGGTATGCAAAAGGACATTTTAATAGAAAATTGCTGCCACGGAATGCAAAATCTGTTCTGGGATATATGAATTTGGCTCCTATCAAGCATAATTGTGCTCAAAAACTGGCAACTAGGACTACAATGTGGACCAAAGTTAGATAAAACATACCCAAATCAAGCATTAGTTTTCTAGCAGTACTAGTAGAAGAGGAAAGAAGAGCATAAGGCATATTAATTGCTTATGGGATATGCTGTTCCAGGTTAGGAAAAATAAATATTGTAATCTGGAAAGCATGTTGCTTTTTGTTGTACAGTACTAGTTTACACATTCCTCTTTTAGAGCACAAATACTGAAAATACATCTTTTGTACCAGAAGTAAAAAAATTACATGTATTGTGACAATTCTCATGCTCTGTGTCACTGCATAAACATGCAGAATCAAAAATAAAATGGAATGGCATTGCTGTACTGCATGAAAAGGAGGGCAAACAGTGGAAAACTGCAGCCCACTTTGCATTAGCTGTTACCACAATGGCATAGGGGCGGAGGGTACATTTGAGCACAGATTTGTTTAACAAATTCTGTGTGTCGGACCTATCTGGAATGATTTCCTATAAAAGAACTATATCCTGTTATTACAGTGCCAGCTGAGTACAGTAACCTTTTTGACTTCTCCATTCCTTACTTATACCCTTGCAAGCCCATAGAGAGATCCAATCTGTAGTACATATTTTTTACTCCTGGCTCACATATAGAAAACACAGAAGAAACCTGCTGTGCAAAGCCAAATAGAATTTCTGCTTGTAGGCGACACCATTTGCCAAATCTGTTGGGCTCCTCCTCTGCCTCTCAGATTAAAGTATTTTCAGTTATTGGTTAATAGATTCATCTCAAGACTGTGACTCTAATTCCAGACAGCAGTGTTCTGCCTCACACTGTTTTACTAGTAAGCAATTAACATATGTCCAGCTGATCTATGTAATGGAAGATTTACTCTGTTAGACAGAAGCTTCTGCTGGTGCACATAGCCTCCAGGGTCTTGTACAGGGAAAATAAGTATGAAGCTGTTGTGAACAACTCTTCATTGGCTTCCAAAATGACTTGTGCTCTCATGGCTATAAAATAGAGCAGCCGTGAAAGAAACTGAATAGTTTTGTTTGTTTGTTTGTTTGTTTGTTTTCCTTTCTGGTATTTTCCAAAGATCCCATATATATGTATATATACATATAAATATATGTATTTAAGAAAGGTATGATATTGGAATACCATAGCACTCATCAAGAAAAGGAAGCAGCAGAGAAGGAGTTAAATTAGGAGCACATAAATTAGGTTTGACACTGGTTGCCCACTGTAGAGCTCATGTCAATTGTAAAGCAGAGTGACGTTTTAAGGAAATCTAGCAGACTCCTTAAAATACACGTATTATTTAGTGGCAGGGAAGAAATGAATCAAGTCTAGGTACTTTTTTACTGATATACTGGATGCACTAAGGTAGTCTTTTGCTTTCTGTGGGCTACTGCTGTCTTAAATACATGAAGCAAAGCTACAGGCAGATTTTTTGAGCAACTTTTGTAATCTAATCTATTTATAATCAAATTTTATTTCAATTGCACGCAGGCTGGAAGTGCAGGAGCTGGTTGCTGTTACTGGTTCCCTAAATGAACACACTAAGATTTAGAAGCTGGGTTCACTAACAATGAATTTAATTGGTAGCTACACGCAATACTGAAGTCCTAAAATTGTATTCTAGACACACACTTGGCTCGGTGAAAAATTGGGATAGATTATGTAGAGACAGTGTTTAATTCTCCTTGCAAAGTCCTTACAAGTGCAAACGGAGGACATGTGGTCAAGACAATCCCTTGTGCTAGCTCCCCTAGCTATTGGCTGCTATGAGATCTTTAGAGGCAGTGATAAATTTGAGGGTAGTCATCTGACTTGCCTTAATCAGCACTGATTAAAAAGATCTAAATGGCTCCTGGCAGCCCCTGGATCAGAAGGATGCAGATTCTTTCTCCCTAGTGGTATGCCAGTCACCACTGTGGAGGTAAATTTCATCTATAAATGTCAGGGGTAACATTTCAGTCAAAAGTTGCACAGTGGCACTCAGAAGAGCTGATACACTGTGGGGATATAAGAATGTAAATAACACTGCAAATATTACAAAGTTATTATGTACATTGATTGTATGGCCTTTTGAGGAGGTCGTGTTCTTTTCTGTTGATTCTGGCTCTGAGAAGATATGGCGTAGAGGAGAGCTTAAAGAGAGGCAAGAAAAATTAACAGGCTTCTGTATAAAAGTAATTTTAAAAGCCAGTTAGTTTAACGAGGAGATAAATACGAAAGAATGTTGCAGAAGCATATGGAATTACAAATAGTTTGGCAAAATAAATCAGCTACTCAGTCATCTTTATCCTTTCTCATAAGTCAAGAACATGCAAACATTCAGCTAAACTGAAAGGCTGAAGCTTTAGAAAGCATGAAAGAAAACCTTTCTTCATAACACATAATGCCTCAGTTTCACCTTCTATTAAATGGGCAGCAGTTTTTCTCCAGCTCCATTAAATGTTCCAAGGTTCCAAGTTCTTAAGCACAGGTCCCCATGGAACTTAAAAATAACTTTCACAAAGTTCTACAGAATTAAATAGACCATAGCAATTTTTCTGTAGAATTTTAATGTAGGATCCAGGCTTCTGTATCTAAGGAGCATCCTCTGTAAAAGTGCTTATGGTGACTTTTAAAAGATATGGAAAAGCTCCTCCTGTCACCTTCGTAGCTCCTGCATTGTATTCACAGTCAAATATTGAGGCATGAGGAGAACAAACCATTTATTTATTTTTAACAAAACAAATCCCAAAAAAATCCAATAATGGTATTTAGAAATTTGGCATATAGCTGCTAATTCATGCAGGACAAAAGCAAATATAGAGGTATTTGTGCAAATTCATACAAGCAGCTGGAGCATACCTGGCAAACAAGCTGGCAGTTTGTGGAGCTCAGACCCAACACCCAGGGTTTCCAAGGTCTGGAATGGAGTAGTGACCCTAGGCCTTTCAAGCACAAAAAACTAATGGTGGGGAGGAGAATTATTTCTAGAATAGGGGTCTCTCTTCTTCATGAACTATCTGCTTTGCAACTCTTTCTAAGAACTGTTTATGAAGTGATCAGGAGAAAATCATTCTTAGCCGTACACGCTCTAGGCTTGTCTTTCACCCCCTGAAGAAATAATATATTAGCTTGAATTTCAATAGAATAAAATTGAATGCATCTTAAAAGGGTTTCTTTTTTGCTGACTTGTATTAAATGAGTTGCAAAACAAGAGCGCTAACAAATTATGCCTCTTCAAAGTACATCCTCTGAATGGGAACCATATAAATATGAAGAGAAAAGACCTCATAGGAAATGTTAGTCAGGTATTATATTTTGTGGCTAAAGGCCATCTAGGAGAAGCAGTAAAATAATTGCTGCAGTAAGGATTACAAAGTATGTCGTATTGCACCTCACTGTAAATATCACTTTAATTTTTTATGGCACAGATTATTTGAAAGTTTATTTTATATACTGCATAGCACTTAAATGTCACTGGATCTGAAACCCTTATGCAGGAAGCTCATTAGTTGAGCTGTCTGCGTCTGTATATCTGCCATCAGCATCTGGTGAGATGGCTGCTGCTGACCCTGCCAGACTTGGGTCATGAGGTCAGCAGGTCTCATTTATTATTCAAAATTGCTTTCTGACCTTTTATCTGCTAGGTCAAAGTATGCTGCATTTTCCTTGGTTGAATTTTATAGTGAAATCAGTATCATGCACAGATAATATAATTACCAATTCATGCGAATCTCATCCCTCTCTCTCCAAAAATGTACTCACTCTGAGGTTGATGAAGTTCAAAGGGTTGCCAGTACAAATGCACATATGCTTCAAGACCGTGTTTATACCTTGTCATCCTTGTGAAATAACACATGTAGCTTCACATCTAATTCATACTTCAAATTGTTCATCTACTTTCCACTGTTGGGGTACTGAGACAGCTGAAGACAGGGCTTTGTAGCTCGCAGATATCTCTCATCTTTATCACTGCCATTCTTTTAAATAGATTTCAATGCTT
The DNA here is from genome assembly GCF_011077185.1 of Oxyura jamaicensis. Lineage (NCBI taxonomy): Eukaryota > Metazoa > Chordata > Aves > Anseriformes > Anatidae > Oxyura > Oxyura jamaicensis. The sequence goes on along the minus strand of NC_048902.1, from coordinate 2,605,486 downwards.
TTAAATTGGATATACATACTCAATATATTTTTCAGTAGTAACAGTATCTATTATTTCAGCTCCACACATGTGTATCCATTGACAACAGGAGATCTAGAAGGACTGTAAAGCAAAAAATGCTAATAAAAATGAAGAGATTTTAATAGAGTTTGGAAAAACAAAACAAATAAAAAAAAACCACCACCACCAAAAACAGAAAAACAATCCAAGATATATTTTTACAATATTTTTTGATTACAGACGCAATCTAGATCTAGGAAATCAGTGGTCAGCATGATTTCACTCTTCAAACAGAATCAAGAAGGATTCTGGTGAAATTAATGAGGATCTGATGATTTGAAATTTTCATTTTGCAGTGAATAAATAGGCAGCATCAATAACATCCTAATAAGAAAATTATTTTCAAGTTTTAAAGCACTAAACTTCAAGGATAAAATTAGCCAAAATTAGCTTAACAAGCCATAATACAGTATGGAAAAATAGAAACCGTATATGGCAGATTGATTCTTAACAGGATCTGTGCCATTCAGCATTATTCCTCTGGAATGATTTCATCCTTTTTAAAAGAAAGAGTCAAAGGTCACATTGGTCTTGCCCTTGAAGCAGACAATATGAGATGTCAGCGTGTGTTTTCTGACACTGCATATGATGAATAACCTTGACATAGTAATAAACACATAACCTATATTAACGTTTATAAGCACAGTGAAGTATTAATGCAATATATACTTCGACAATATATTGTGAATACACAGCTTTCATAGAAATGGATTTCCTCTAGCAACACTGTAGTGAATTTATTGTTTGTTAAAAATTGCTGGAAAATACAAATTCCTTAAGTATCAGAACTTATACATATCTGAAATATGGCCAACCATATATGCATAAAAACTGGCTGAGAGAAGTACTTTAAGCAGACCCTGGATTAAAAATATGCAAAACACCTAAACATTTGTATTTGTGGAGATAATTAAATTGTAAGAGAATAGTTTATTTTTTGTCTTTCAAATATCATGCAGTCAATTTTCTTTGCAAGTAAAACTCTGTCATAAATTGGTATTCAGTAGAAGTTATCAGCTACTCTCATGGTATTTCCAGTAGTGGAGAAAAATAATTGTGTACTGGTATGACATCAAAGTGCACCTAACATTTGGTTGGAACAAAGGAGTTTGCTGTAAGTACAGGAAGCTGGGAATCTTGTTGTGGGAAGGGTTATAACACGATGTAATAGTCCTTTAAAATATATATATATATATATTTAGCTTCTAAAATGGCCTTTTATTTGTTACAGCTTTCTTGATGACACATAAAGGTGTTTTCTCTTTTTTTTTTTAATTTTTTATTTTTACTGAAAAGTAAATAAAGCTATTGTATATTAATGAAATGCAGGCGAACATTAGAGGATACTACTTTGTCCTGTGCAGAACAGTTTGAAGTACAGAGTTTGTCTTGTTCACAAGTAATATCTGTATCTTGCAAATATTTTTTTGTACATCATTTTTGCTTGCTTTTAGGTATATAGCATGCTCCCAACCTAGTAAGCTATTTCTAATATAGACATGATGTGTCAAAATTTGTTGGTATTCTTTCTGAATCTCTTAGAGAAGTCACCACATACTGTTACATGTAAGCTAACCCCAGTTTCTACTTCAGATTTCATTACTATGCAAACTCTATTATAACCATGGTGCAATAAATATTCACACTGTGTGACAGAGTTGGAGTAATGCCTTCTATCTTAACACTTGCAAAACATCCTAGCACAAATCCTGGTGTACTTTACAAAGTGAAAAAAGACATTTGTCATTCCTCCCATATATTATGAATGTTACATGGCCATGAGTGAGGCTTTGTAGAAGGTATGTGTACAAGGGAGGTCAAGAATACATTTCATAGGATTAAATGAGAAGAAAAATATATAGAAAACAGTACTAAGTAGGTTAATGAAAAAAGTTTTATCTTTGTATTTTTATACACACTTAACTGCTCAGAGATTAACATGTCTTCACATGGGTCCATCATTGTCCCTATCATTACATAGGGAGTAAATCTTCAGGTGATTTGTAAATATTACTTCGGATTTTTTTTCTTTTCTTGTCTAATGTTTGTCATTGATATATTTTAATATAACTATCTGCTTTTAAAGCAGAAGTATATCTTCTCTCACTGTTGACTTTTTGGATCTTACCTGAGTTGTGTTAGGTATTATACATCTATTTCACTTAAAGAGGTGACTCTGAGGGAAAATTACTTTGAAATCTATTGAGAATGAAATCATTTAAGGACAGCTAGATAGCTGGTCACAGTGGTTATCATGGTGGAGTAAAGAACATTAATTCACAATTCAAAACTCATCTTAAACCCATCATTAATAATCTCTCCAATCATGTTTGGCTTCCATGAACAGCTAAAATGAGCTATTACTGGTGTTTCTATGAGATGTTATTGTGTTAGTTGATTTTTAAGAAACATGATTTATAAGAGGTTGACTGAGCAGCTAGAACAGTCAGGGATAAACATAAAGAATGATCTAGCTACAACGAAACCAAAAAAAAAAAAAAAAAAAAAAAAAAAAAAAAAAAAGGTCTCTATTGTCTTTACATTGAGTGTTAAGTGAATCTTATTAAGTAATGAAAACCAAAGGAAATAACATGCTTATACATCCAGAAGTGTTTGCAGTTCCAATGAAACCATAGAAAACACACCAGCTTTTTGTGGGTGTCAGTGTAAGAATAAAAAATAAGTTGAGGAATGTAACCCATATTCATTTGCACTCCATAGCTTTCTTCATGGACTAAAACAAAACAAGTGGTTTGCTCCTCTCAACCACATTTTCACTTTTCTTTAGCTCAGAGTGACTGAGTGGTTCTCTTGAAATAGAACCTGAAATGGCACCTGCCACAACTAAAAGTGTCAGATAGATACAAATAATAGGTTTATAATAATACAGTATGGTAATACTGCTGTGATCCCCATTTTGTATTTTTTTTTCTGAAAAAAAAAAAAAAATAATAATCATGTTGATAGATTTATTTATTCATTTATTTATTTTATTTTTTAGCCTGTCTCTATTTTAATGAACAGATCTAGGTACTAAATGTTTTACACAAACAACTAAGCTACTTGTGTACTCTTGAAAACCTACAGGTAACACACACTGTAGATATCCTTTCACATACTGTTGTAAGAACTCTTGATTCTGTAGCAAGGGACAGAGAGGGCGTAAAAATACCAAAATGTAAAGCAGTTCTCTCTCTCTCTGCCAAGGCAGAGGCAGCTTCTTCCCCTCTGCAAAAAGCATCAGGCCATGAGAGCACCTAGAAGGTCACCTGTGTTTGTCATCTGGTTGTGACAAAGGATGTGCAAACAGTGAGGTGCCTATGAGCATCAGCAGGCTCTGTGTATTAATTTAATTAATTTAATTGAAATTAGGTATACAGTTGCAGTATACCTGTGTAGTCTCAAAGTTTTGGACTAAGAAAGCTGACTTTTTTTTTTGATTTGGATCTCGATTAGCTTATAACTTGGAAAAGACTGGAAAGATTCTAAAGTGCCAGTTATATTCTGGTGATAATGGATTTGTCTTCTGCTCTTCTGAACATAATTATGGAAAGTTGTCTTACATTTTTTCTGTTCTAATTTTTTTAATACATCCAGGAGAATTTCTACATTGCTTGCTTTTATCTCAGCTACCTTGGCCAAACTCAGGCTGTGGTTAAGCAAGCGCAGTTCTATTGGCTTGTAACAGTGCACCTAGTTAAGAGCAGTGTGAACCCAGCTCCCTGAGCAGGGAGCGAACATTCTGTGATTCACTTCACAAGAACGATGTGTTCTCTGTTAATAATGCTACAGCCATTGCACTGTGCCTTTGAAATCTCAGTGAAGGTCCTGCTGCACATTTGTACCTTTTTTTTTGCAGGAGCCCTTTTAGCATTTCCACTTCACTCATCTTACAAGCTGGTGTGCAACCCGTAGTGATCTTCTGAACATGCAGTTTTGTTTCCTGAAACACTAAATTTGTTTTTACCTTTCAGTATGTAGGGGGATGTATATGACTGTCCCTAGATTCACCTCTGATTGTGCAGACAAGCTGTTAGCTGAAAGCATATAAGAACAAAAAGCAAATTAACCAGTAAACAAGAGAAGAGTGCCAGGAGTACAGTTTGAAACAGGCAGGACACTTCCACATGAAATTTCTTGTTGAGGGCTGGATCATTTCTAAATAGTCAGCGTATGCTTACCTTTTCTGTGTGGGAATTGGGATAGACGTGTGCAAATAAGCACCAGCCTGGAAGAAGTAGGTTTCAGACTAACTAAAGATATTTCAGATACTTTGATTTTTTCATACAGACTTTTGTTCGTGTTAATGCAAGAGTTGGAAAATCACTTCAGCAACAAAAAACTGCCACTTTTACAATCAGAAAATCAGAGGTTGCATGAAATGATTTATTTATTTAATTTAAGAGACAAAGACTGTGTAAGTATGCCACTTTACCCAGTGGACCTCACAATGAAACCAATTTGATTTAACATTTTATATGATAACTGTTTTTCTAATGCTGATTTTAAGATCAAGAGAGAGACGTCCTTGCTGTATGCTCACTAAGTTATATCTTTGTTTCCAGAATTAGCAAGGAACTAATGATCAGACATCAATGAAAAATCAATTTCTATCCATCAACTTGACTACCATGATAATGCTGGCTCAATTCAAATTACTCTGAACATAATGTAGCTTCTCCGGCTTTCATATTTTTTTGGCAATTCTTAAGCTACCTTGTGTGTTTCTTTTCTGAAAGTTCAAGTTCTTACAGCAGTAATAATATGAAAGTATTAACTTTTAGTAAAAGCAGACATACACACACACACACACACCAAAAAAAAAAAAAAAAAAAAAAAAAAAGGAACGGAAAAAGGACCTAATGACCTCAAGTTGCACCAAGGGAGATTTTTGTTGGATATTAGGAGAAAGTCTTTACTGAAAGTGTTCTGCAGCATTGGAATAGGCTGCCCAGGGAAGTGGTGGAGTCACCATCTCTGGAGGTCTTCAAGAAGTATAGATACATAGAACTTGGTAGCATGGTTTAGAGGTTAGAGGTGGACTTGTCAGTACTAGGTTACAGGTTGGACTAGATGATCTTAGAGGTCTTTTCCAACCTGAATGATTCTATGATTCCTTCTTTTTTAAGTCTCACTTTTGAAAAGTTGAGTCATATGCTGAAGGTTGGTGGCATGATCAGTTTGAAACTGATTGCAAAATTCTAAGATTGGGTGCATTGAGCATCAGGCTCCTGTTTCATCTGACAAAACATATTTAAGAGAATTGCAATGAATCTGACAATTTAAAAAATCCTGCTGCTTCTCCATCTGGATTCTTTCATCCTTACACTCTCGTGTAGCACTTGAATCAAAGAGAGCATGGATAAGCTCATACTCATGTTACTTGTTGGCTCTTCAACCTCTGTGATGACTATCTTCAGCAATAGCATGGTCTTGTACCATGTTTCACATATCAAGAGAAAGATCATCTGCATTTTGGAACTGTGCTTTTCAATTCGTCAAACGTGGTTTCACACAGCCTCTGAACCACAGGGATACTCACAGTCTCCTTAGATGCCTGTCCCCTTGCAAGTGCCTGTAGTCTCCTCTTTCTTACCTATTTATTACCCATCTCAAAATGGAGGGTCATGGCCCTTTTTCCATTTACACATACATCTTGAAGATGGCCTAAGGAATAAAGTTGAACACAGGTGAATGGTATTAAGGTGCAGTATTATTAGACAGATGTTATCTTTTACCTATTAACTACTTCACTATTTTTTGGTCATCATCTCATTTCAGGGAGCATCACATTGTTTTTCTGGTAATATATACTGTACTGCTTGAAGGGGAAATTCTGTTTCCCAGATTTGTGTCTGCTTTGTCATAACTGAAAAAATAAATAAATAATAATAATAATTTTTAAATGGTGCACATTCATTACCAATATAATTTTGTATCATCCATCAATTCAACAAAGCACCTTTCCAACATTTGTATGTACCAACATTTTATTATTATTATTTCACAAATTAGTAAAGAACAGATTTTGTTCTCAACTGCATCAGGAGTGTAGCTCCATTAGAATTAATTTGGATTTATGCTTGTATAAGAGCAATCATCGTCCACATGCGCAAAATGGATTTCTAGCTACACAACAAAGGAACAGTTACTTGGAGCAGCGGTTGTTTGGGAACAAATACAAAATGATATAAATGTTAGAAGCTAGTTTGCTGCCCTAAACACCAGTTTACTACAAAAAATAAACATGCAACTGAAACTCATTAATTAAATGTAGTGTAGTCAAGGATCATGCATAATGTAACAGCTACTGCAAACAGTTCACTCCTCGTTTAAATTTCCTTCTTGCTCTTACAGACATGAGGATACTGTACTTCAAGTAGTCACTGATAAGATTTTGCTTTCACATACTTGGAGAATGTCCTGGTGCATATTTGTAAGACAAAGCAGAAGGATTACATATGCAGATTTTTGCTTTTATAGTATTAGATCTAATCATTGAAAAAATACATACCTTGGCAAGTGTTTCATACATGGCACTGCATGACTACACCTCAAAGGTCTTCAGGCTGTATGAAAAACAAGTAGCCTAATGCTCTAAGCTTTTAAGTAACAATACTATGACTGGGCTGTGTATGTGAGATAGACATTTTAAATGGAAGGTGAAATTCTACCTGAAAAATAGTATTTCTGTATCTTGCTATAATTTTATGAAGAGGATTTTAGTAGGCAGTCCACTATGCACAGCAGTGTTATTTCTGTAGTGCTGTCATGTTAGTGGTGAGAATATGTTACTACAACACCACTGCTAATGTTCAAAAATGCAATTTGTTTAGAGGACAGGAAGCAAATTAAAAACTGTACAGCAACTTCACTGCATAACCATCTACTACTCACACAGTACCATTCAATTAATCCATTGCTCTTAGAAGAGGAATCCCTGTATATCCAGGTACACTCCTTGCCAAATATCTGGACACAATCATAGGCTTTTAGGATTACAAGTAACATAATAAAAGATAATGACCAAAATTAAGCGCACCAATACAGAATGCTTGGGTTAACTGGGCCTGCCATGTGCACTCTAAGGCAGCAGTCTGTTAGGTTTAAAGTGAGATTAAGGAGTTGTGTAACCTGCAATTACGCTGTTTTCATTAAAAAAAAAAAAAAAAAAAAAAAAAAAAAAAAAAAGCTGATTGGGCTCAGTAGGGCTCTTCCTTATATTTATCTCTGTTTAATTGGATTGGGAACTACTTAAACATCTTTGAGTTGGAGCTTAGAAGAAGATGATCCCAGCTGTTTTTCGAAGCTTAAGACAGCAGGCAGACAACATGATCATGTCAAGACTCACACTAAAGCCTTAATCCTACTTTTTCATCAACTAGTACTACAGCAGAGTCTTTAACCTCCTAAGTACTAAATGTGCTTTGTATCTCTCACAGTACATTTGTTGTCAAATGTTACTGTCCAATAATATTAATTTTGCTTCCTTTCTGACAAGGACTTTAAAGAATAGTTTCTACCTATCTGAATTTGGAGAGCTATAGTGTAAGCCTGTATTTTCAGTCCTTATAAAAATACAATCTAAAAACCTGCACTCATCAAACTCTATTGCTCTCTAAGGAGGCAAGGAATTGCATTAACCTGTACCTCACCTGGTTATAATGTAAAACCCAGTAACTGTTAATCTTTGTACATGTAATACTGGATTGAATACAATTTTATTTTCAATAGGAAATAAATGGCAACAACTTTAGATTTGTTCAGGTGTTGCTGTTTTTTTCCTATGAACTCTTAACATGACAAAAAGAAACTTACTAACTAGAGTGTTATATAGTTTGATAATCCTTGAGTTGCATAAAGATTAAAAGTTCTAATGAGTTTTCCCTGCATCTGTTAATAGTATTCTGTGTAATGTGTAAAGCCATAATCTCTTCTCTTCTCTTCTCTTCTCTTCTCTTCTCTTCTCTTCTCTTC
>NC_048902.1:2491216-2597439 GCF_011077185.1 Oxyura jamaicensis | reverse complement strand
TTCTCTTCTCTTCTCTTCTCTTCTCTTCTCTTCTCTTCTCTTCTCTTTCTCTTCTCTTTCTCTTCTCTTTTTTCCTTTTCCTTTTCCTTTTTCCTTTTTTCTTTTTTCCTTTTTTCTATTTCTTTTTCTTTCTTTTTCTTCTTTTTCTTTGTCAGGCATTGCTCCTATTTGTCCTAGCGACACAAGGCTGCCAGCAGGAAAGCAAGCGTAGTTAATGCTCAGCTGCTCAAACCAGTCAAGCAAGCTAGCAAGTCCCAGCTGTGCTACTTGATGTTTTTTGATTGCACCTAGTCCTCAATCTGTGAACTGTTTTCTGGACTTAGATTCATCAAGCTCTGCCGCTTTAAAAACTCATGCAGGCAGGCATCCTAGGATATGCCATTATAAGCTGCTGCCAGGGGATCTTCTAGGAGATAAATGGAATCTGTGTGAAGTAAATTAGTGTGAACCAGTCAATCTGTGTGTCAGCCTCGAGCCACATCCATGGGTAACTAGCTTGCTGACTGAAAAGTCCACTGTCTTTTGCCAATCAGAGGTCTCAGCACCAGGAAGCAGTCCTATACAACATTAGTTTCTTGGAATAATGCCTGTTTGACTGGCTAGTGAAACTCTTCGGTATATGGTACTGTACTGCCTGAGTTTACTTATTGCTTACAATTGAACTGAAAATCTTTTAAAGTCAGATAACATTTTAACAGTAGGGAGCATCACAGAAATGTCTTGGAAATAAGTACTTCCACTTTCGTACGGCAGCCATTCAGCAGTTTCATGCTGTGCTGCTCTTGGCTTTACCTCCCTATCAGTAATGCATCTTCAAGGCCATAATGCAAAGTAATGACAATAATCTGTCCAGAAGAGGTTAATAAAGATTCTCTGTGTATATTTTTTCCCCATGGATTACGCTATTTGGAAAGCTTTGTTCAAGAGTTGGGAAGAGTATGCAGGCTATAAGACTCACATTATGAACAGGGATATGGGACTGTCATAAAGTGCTACACACGGTTGTTTCATTTTGTTTTTAGAAGTAAACTGAGGCAATCAACAACAAGAATTCTTGTGTATAAATGGAATAATTAAAAGGATTTTGGACTTGAATGCCAAATAAATCTATCTTCATGAATATCTGGCAATAATGTGATTTTAAAAACATGAAATATGGATTTCTTTATTTGTTTGATGTTCTTATAGAAGCTATTGATATACTAATAGGCAGCCATATGTGCAATATGAACTATCCCACACCATTGATTTGATGTGCATAAAGCAAGACTTTATATATTTTTTAGAAGAAAGGACAGGACAGGATAGGAGAGGCCATACATTTTAAGGAAGGAAAGGGAGGAAGGGAGGGAAGGAGGAAGGGAGGGAGGGAGGGAGGAAGGCAGGAAGGCAGGAAGGCAGGAAGGCAGGAAGGCAGGAAGGCAGGAAGGCAGGAAGGAAGGAAGGAAGGAAGGAAGGAAGGAAGGAAGGAAGGAAGGAAGGAAGGAAGGAAGGAAGGAAGGAATATATAATTGTAAAAATTTATTTACTGTCTTCCAGTGACTGGATGGAGGAAAAAAAATAAGGGGGGGGGGGGGGAAGGAAGGAATAGGTATAAGTAATATTAATCAAATGTGATTACACTATTCAGTCCTACACCAGTTTGTTCAAAACACACACAATGAGATATTTAGGGAAAATTGAAAAAATAAACTTGGGTTTTCTGGCTAGAGAGAATATTGAGAAGAAAAAGCAGTGTATAATGACAAAAGAATTAAAGACGGTTTGGGGTTACATTTTCTCTTTTACAATCCTCCTAAGTTTTACAGAAGCATATGCTCAGAGCTTTGCAATAAACGCTGTGTGGGATTTTATGGGAAAGAATTTTATTTCTTGCAGCAGAACCCACTGAGACAAATTTAACTAGTTAGGTACTTTATTACATATAGCACACAGAATACATGGACAGGTTCTGACATAAATCATAACTAAGATCAAGACAACTGCTTTAAAATTGAGTGAATGTTTCATTGCACTAATGAAACAAAAATGGGATGTCCTTTGAGAGCATAATTTGTTACATGCCACTGTATTTTAGTTGAGAGAAATAGGGAAGTCCCTCTGGGTGAATAAAACTTCAAGGTATATTGGGGAAAAAATCACTGAAAATTTCAGTTTTCCTGTCTGGAGTGATTCTGTCCTCATAGATATAGAGAGGGAGAAAAAGTAGAGTTTTAGATGTTTTTTATTTAAAATATATAAAAACCTTAAAACAAATTTTAGCCAGTGTCACATTCAATCATCAGAAAATAACAAGTCACTCTCAATTAAGTGACAACTACATAAATCAGTAGTGTGTTTTATTTGGGGTTTTCGTTGTTGTTGATTGTTTGTTTGTTTTAATGGCACTAAATATTAAGAAATGATGAGCAACTGATGTCCCTTGTCACCGAGATGAATTAGTGGTTTATATGACCTGAGAAATGGTCTGGGAAAACAAACAAACAAAAAAAACCAACAGGGTTCAATTCAATATGGACAAGAGCAAGGATCTAGACTGAGGTAGGATTAATCTTCTGGGGAAAGACAAGATGGGGTGGAAACTGTGGCAACAAAGACAAACACTGTAGCAGGTTCCGTAAACAGGAGCATCACCTGTAAAACCTGTGAAGTAATCTGTGTGCTGTACTCAGCATTGGTAATATCAAGGGCATATCCCCAGCCTCTCTGACTCCCTGCCTGCTGGCACACTGCTCTGTGGCGAGTGCTATCACTGCAATGGAAGGGTGAGTGCTCCATATGGGCTGGTGGTACTTCATTATCGCCCTGTCCTGTTTCCGGTTGATTATGACAATACTTCACCTGCCATTTCATGAATAATTTCTGCATTTTTGTACTAGTGAAATTATTATGTCCTTTTAGGTTGGCATCAAAATACATGGAAAAAAAAAAAAAAAAAAAGGTAAAAAAAAGGTAAGAAAAAGCTAAGTAGCATAGCAATCCTCAACCTGGAGAAAAAAATGTTAAAATTTGAAAAAGGATACAACAAAAGACTGTTAATCATGAACACCACAGAGAGTGTAGTGTGCAGGAGTCTTCCATATACCTTCTTCTTCCACAGAGCTTCACAAGTTTCACATGAAGCTAATAGGGACATACACAAACAAACTAAAGATGCCTCCCTATAAAACCATAAAAACCATAAAACCACAGAGCCTGATATGTTAAGGCAAGTTAGGATATAGGGTCTGAAAATTCTACACACTTAGGGGAAGAGTTTGTGGAAGAACTGAGAGTTATTAAATACTAAACAAAACAAAACAAACAAACAAACAGAGACTCTGGTTTTGGATTTACCCAAGTTTCAAAATGGAATTTAGGAGAAGTTTCTGGTGGTTTTACTGTATGGGTGTTACATTCTTCCACTCTTCCCTTTTCATTTACTTTTAAACACTGAGGTAGGCAAGTGCAGTAGATGATGTTTGCTCAGTAAGTGAAGGTATTCTTACTCTTTTTATGATATCTGTCAAATGTCCTTTTAAAAATAGTATTCAAAGCATTCATTCCCCAGTTATCAATCTGGCTTCTTACATGTAATACGGTTATGGTAGACCCAATGAATCCCATTGAGGAGCAGTTGTTTTAAAAATCTATGGAAATGAAAAATTACCAACAGTTTTTCTTTTACATTCTTTTTCCTGCAGTTTTACTTAAATTCACTTTGCTTTATGTTCTGCATTGGACCATAAATACACTTATAACCTATAGCCAATCTTACCTAATATTTTTGAATGAAAAATATTTTTTTTTGGCCCGTCAGCTTGTTTTGAAATGTCATATATTGAATGATAAATATGTTATTTTTTTCTCTGCGGGCATATTGTGTTTAATTTATTAACCCACCTTATGAATAAAAAAGGCATCTTATCAAAAAATGCAAATTGGTGGATTCACATGTGTTATGCAAACTTCCTCCAATATGTCTGCCCTGTGAAAATTGGTATGCAGAACAGGTTATTTGAACTTTAGTAACTTTAGTATGTGATGTTTCTTTCTGGAGTGGAACAAGGCTTTTCAGAGTTCAAACAGAACATTCAGAAATAAGATAGTGATTAGCTATTGCTGTAATCAGTGATTAGTACATATTCACAAAGAACAGCTTATCATTTAACAGCTCTTTAACATGAAGACTGTTCTTTTACAGACAGATCACAGATGAGTTTGTGATCTCTTTGTAAATAATTTGTTTTTATTTTTTTTGGAACTTTTTTATCTGACACATAGATTTGGGGTTTATTTGAACTCCAGAAATTTACATCACTTTGGCTACGTAAATCAGCTTTCAGATGGAAACAAACGTAATGTTAAGGTCCATTTATGCCCAGAATAAGATGGAATATCCTCAGAATAAGTAATGATCATACTGTTTATGGTTACATTGGTTCTGAAATTCCATCAATAACCTGGGTATAATCAATTCAGAACAATATTTCCCCTATTGATATTTGAAAATAAAATCATATTCCTGTAGCTGAGAATACAGCAAAGTGGGTGTCAATTTTAAGATATTTTTTTTTCCATGATTACATAATGCCATTTTTTTACTTCCACTCTTTATTTGGGCCAGACTGTTCTTGTCTTATTTTTAACTTTTCAATTCCCTTTGTTCTTCTGTCTTTTGTGATATTTTTAAGGAACCTTCCTCTTCAAATAGAGCATGTAACACACTTACTTATTTTTTTATTAAAAAAAAAAAAAAAAAAGAGTTGTGAAGACCTTTGCCTAGGTCTCTTTCTTTTCTCACTGCATGCACTATTATGTAACTTCACAAACTAGGGTATTGTGAAGTTTATTTGCCTGTTCTATCTATGGAGTTATGCATATTTAGGGGTAAGTGACAAAGCTAAGATACACATCCCTCGCTTGCACCAGTGACCTTATCCTGGTTTTCTGAAACATTCACTTGCTGACCTCACTCTTGCTGGCTGAACATCATTCTCCAGCAGCTTTTTACTTTAGTTATCTAGAGATCTGCTTCTCTGTCACTGTGAAAACCCTTCCCATCTGTACTTTCCACTTCCTCAAATCTCTTGCTAATGGCTCCTTCCCAATCAACTACTGATGACAGCGTTTCATCATTGTTTTCCATCATTAGTCAGCTGGTATGAGCTCTGCCCATGACCCTTTTTAAAATCAATTTCGTCTTTCTTGGGCTCCTCTGACTCCATCTTCTGCAGAATCTCCCCTTATCTCTGCAATCTTTACTTAAGCATATCACATGGAGATCCTTCTGTTTTGTCCAGGGATCTGCTGGACTCTCATTTGATTTATTTCTTGTTCAATTCACACTTTCTTTCTGATGTATGTCATCTGTGTATGAACCTCCTTATAGCCGTCTTCTCTTCATTATCAGAACTCAACCAGAGATGTGATAAAGAAGAGATTCAGATCTGGTGGTTCCACTGACATTTGTCATAATTGCAGAATAAAGAACTAAATCAGAGCTCTTCATCATCTCTTTCAAACCTTCTCTCTCCTTACTTTCTGATTCTGTCCTTAAATCTGTGTCCTAACAAAACCCTCTAATATGTCTCTTTTGCATGTTGTTCCTGGCCTGATTCAAAGCACTCACTCTGCTATGCTTTTGGACACAGTTTGTGTCAAAATTAGTTCACGTTCTGCATGTGTTTCATCTGAGAAGCAAGATTTCAAGTCCAGTTGTGGAAATGGCTAAAGGATTGCGTGCCCAGTACCCCTGCTAGGCATATTGTCCTCCTTGTATTTGATTTGACAGAAAGGGCTGAACAGAAGGGAAAATGCATTGCATATGTTATGTACGATAATGAGTTTATACTGTTTGGTCCTTCCCCCATAAGTGCCCCAAAGATCTTTTTCAGAGGTGTGAATTTTGCCTCAACATCGCACCACATTTTAAATTAAACATCAAGTAAGCATTCTTTTTCCATTGGAATCACCTTACCTTAATTAAACTACTATTACTTAGCTTTTTGTAACTAGACCCAAGAAAAAAAGATAGTTTGAAAAGAATGGCCACTCAGAGTTATTTACTGGATAAAAATACACCTCACAGCTCATCCTCAAGTCAGGAGCTTCAGGTCCATTCATTTTGAAAGTCTAACTCTGATTTTTTGGTGACTGTTATGTGGTTTAGCAAAGACAGCTCTTCTGATTTTTCTCATTCTCTCCAGAGGCATAGCTGTAAGTTTTGTTTTCTCCCTTTTATCATAGTATTCTCTGTTGGAAATTTTCCTATTGCTCTACTTCAGAGGAGTTCTGCCTTCTAAATTCGTACAGCTGTAATGGCTCAATCCATCACTCAGCACAGCAGAGCTCAGTGCTTAATAGGAAGAATTGTTTTAGAAAGAATGTTCTAATAAATTTGGCACAGAACAAATATATAAATACAATACACACACTTGTGGTTTCCAGTTTGTCTTTTTGAAGTGGGAAACCTGGCCTTCATATAAATTTGAAAATTATTTAAATATTGTAAAAATCAGACAAAACCACAGATATCTATGAAAACATTTCTTCCTGCACGTGGTAACATTTTCTTGAATGAACAAGAACATATTTTATTTATTGTAAGTTGTTCTTCACTGTCAACGCACCTCATGCAGATTATTTTGTCAACACTTCAATGGTAGAGGTATGAACTAAAACTGTTTATGTGGAAAGGTGGCCATTGTTACACGTTTATTGGCTTTTTTTTTTGTATGGCTGGAAATTTAAATAGTGCTTTTGCTTAGTTGCCATCTGCAGCAGATGTTTTTAGCAAAATCTATTTTTTTTTCAGTTGAAATGTGCAGTGTTACTATCAAAGATTTTACTATTTTATCCTGTTATAATATTGTATTTTCAAGAGTCTAACTCCACAATCGTGCTGAAGCATGATTGCTTCAAGCGGATCCTGTGTAGGTGTAGGATTCAAGAATGATGGAAACTTTTGGTGACCCGGGATCAATAGCTGCAATCTGATGGAAAGTGAAGAATGTCAAAGTGGAATAGGTGTATTTTGAGGTCTTCCTGCCTTAATAATGCCCTGATGCCTTGTTAATTCACTCATAATTTTGGAAAAAATTAAATGGGCCCTTAAATTAAGTAATCATTCAGCAAATGTTCATCTGGTAAAAACAAAAACAAATCCATTAAAAGTTAAAATGGAATAGTTCCTTCTTTAAATAGTCCTTGTTTTAAAAACAGGACAAATCTGTGCTGGAGTTGTTTATAGCCATTGTGATCCCAACCCACATGGACTGGAAGTCTGGAACTTTTCTTAGTTTTGTAGATATTAGGGAAAAAATAAGTCAGCACCATTTATTTAAGAAATGAGATCAGCTTTTAAAGAATCAGAGTTTTAATGGGACTGAAAATTTGAGATCTAGTCTTTGCTCTTCTTTAATGTATTTTTGGTTCTATATGAAGATATTGAGCAGAAGAGAGAAATTAACATTGTCAAGATAAATACCTCTATTCTTTTCAGCAAAACTCATGTGGATTTTTTGTGAAAACCAAGAGAATTAAAAAGTCATATACAGGCAAATAATTATTTCCATGGTAATGTTTTTCCACTCTAAGATGAAAAACTTTTTAATTGATTAAGTAAAGAAGAAATCAAATTTGACCGTATCTAAACTGCAATTGTCTATTTTCTACTTCATGCTATTATAGCTATATGTATTATATAGTTATAAACATATATATTATAATTAACTAATTTTATTACACATTCAAGCTTGTTATATTCAACATATTTTAATCTTAACATGGAATTTCTCTGGAATGACTCCAGTAATTGCAAAACCAGTTAATTGGTCTTTTACGTTGTTTACTGGGTTCTTTACTGAAAAAGAAAAGCATTTATTATGACTACTAAATTATTTTATTATTTTTGGCTTATATAAGAAAAAAAAAATCTTGTTGTTTGTTCTTTATTTCAAAGAGATCACATTTAAGTCAATGCCTCAGACTTCTCCCCAGATGAATCCTTGTCTATAGACTTTTCAAATGCGTTATTGTTGCATATATGTACTTTGAGTTTTAGGTTTATTTCAATCTATCATTTGAGTTTATAAATTATATTTTCAGCATTGAATGATCTGCAGAAGATCAGGAAGTCTTCATTTCTGGATATATTACATTTCTCTTTCCCCCTGTTTTTATTCTTTATTGCTCCAGTTAGTGCGCTGAAGCATGACAAGAGCTCAAACTCAGCAAACTTCCAAGATGTGGAGGATGTGCCTGACAGATGTGTCTTGGAAGAGTCTGAGAGTCCAGGTGAGAACTATTTAAAGACAGTCACCAAGTATCAAGCGATAAATCTGACACAGCTTTTGGGTCTGTGAAAAAGGCACATTGTAATGCTGTTTCCTTTTTAGCAGCTGCAATGTCAAATTAATGGTCACCTCCAGGGGTCACAGTGTGGAGCTGTTATCCTTTCCTCTTTCATCAACAATTCAGGTCTTAGAAAGGATAAAGGCTTTATGACCAAAAAGAAAGCTGACACTACTAGTTCATTATAATTAGTTTTGGACTATACTGCTTAGTTAATATATGTATGATGTCTGACCCTTTGAAGGTAGCATGAGATTATGAAAACTTAGAAGCACTGTATATACTGCAGTTGAATGTAGCAGTGGACATTCAAACACTGTATCTCTGGAGGAAAGTAAATTGGTAGTGTTGAGTAGCTTGATTCTTTTCTCTAAATCAGTTCACAATCATTATTTCATTTTAATGACTCTTAACATTGATTCAGCTAAATAGAGGAACATCCATAAAGTGCATTATTTTTGGTGACTAAAAGATTTATCTTCATGTAGTTTCATTATCTTTCTAGTTATGGGATATCTAAGAAATTTATTAAATGATTCCCAAAGGGAAACAATTAAATATCAAGTGTATCCAGTCACAGATGATTAAAAACGTTCTGGGGGACTGAATATTAAGATCTTTCAAACACGCTGTGAGTTTGTCCCACATACAACATATATGTAACCTGCATATAGCACTCATTAGTGAAAGAGTTAAACATCTTTCTTCACTTGGTATTTTCCTTTCCTGCTTTATCTGGTGTCTGTGTACCCTCTTGCATCTCTGTGTGCTGATCCGTGTATCATATTTTTGATTCATCGTCTCTGCGGCCTGTCAGCTTAGTTAAGAGATTTCCAAATCTTGCAGCCTGTGCTGACAGGGGGCAGCTGCCAACAGTCCCCTGATCCTTCCCCAAGGAACACAGCTGAGATTTAATTTTCAGTCAAAGGGTGCAGTCTGAAATCCATGTCAGGTCCCCTAAGTCATCTCAGAACCCAGAAAGGACCCCTGTCTGGGGGATTATATTTCAGTGCACTCCACTCCTCCAAGATTCCTTGGGAGTTCAACTGCTGTCATATACCTGATTTGAACTACATTCCCTTTTCATCTTTTCCACAGAAGTGAACACCAGTATACGTTAGAATAATTGAAACCAATGAATTGTAAATCCATATTCGCTTTAAAGCCACATTGTCTTGGACTCGCTGCTGTACAGCAGAAGGCAGCATGAGATTTAGAAAGAAATAGGTAAGCTACTTGAAAAGGAGACCAGTTTAATTTCTTATCACAGCTACATAACACTATCTGTGGCACATGGCACCTCCTTCAGAAAATATCTGTAGTCTCTTCTACAATGAGTATGCCCAAAAATGTGGATTGGCCATCCAAGTCCTGATCTGTTTGGAAGTGAGAAAGAATTTAAACAAAGTGGTACTAAAACATTGAGGTGAGAATTAATGTGCCCTTAAGGTAGCTTTAATGTGAATCTTGATTTAAGCTATTCTGTGTGGAAAAATGCACGCATTTGGATGGAAACTTGAATATCCTGTTCTGCCTTCTGCATGTCTATATGAAAAGAATAAAAAACTGTCAGGAGGTGAATATTGACTAGCAAATATACATGTTGATAAAGCATCTGAACTTAAAAACTGGGTTCCATTCAGTCCACCTGACATCATTAAACTGGTAATAAACAATGAATTACTCTGGCTTTTGTTTCTGTCCATTCCTGCATTTTAAGACATCTTGTCTTCTAGGTCTGAAAACCTCAGGAGATTTCACTACTGGTCTCACTTCTTTCCACTGAGAATTTGTGGCTTGGTTGTCATGGAGACATCGTATTTCTCCAAGAATTGCTCATATTGATCCGTGGACAGGCGTAAATGGCCAGGCGAATGTGAGGAGTAAAGGGGGTTGGGCAGTACTATAAAATGACCAGAGGTTATGGGTCGGAAATAAGCTCATAGCAAACACTTAGGTAAAGAGAAAGAAACAGTTTCATTTTGTTTCAGGATTTCGTTTTTGCACTTTATGCCATTGTCTTCTTTTACTATAGACTGAAAGAAACTTGTTAGTCACTTGTCATGTCAGATCTTTGGTGCTTGTCCTGACACAGCTGTCAGCCTTCCAGCTCTGTGCAGTTCAGGGACACACAACAAAGAGCTAGGAACATGAATTATTTATTGCTCCTTGTGCGGATGAAATTCTGTGATAAGAAATTAAGACACTTCTGACAGAAGTGCTTGTTTGAAAGGAAAGATTTGGTAACAGAATACATTCTCTTAAAACTTACTACTTACTTCTAGAAGCAAACATTGAAACAATAATATGACATTCACTTGGGTATGATTATCTGTAGTGTTTCTCGGATGCTTTAACTTCAAAATGGATCTTGGAATTTGAGAATGCCTGGGAGGTCAGAATTTGATTTGGTGAATCCTGGGACTTTAGAAGCTCTCTCTCACATATTCAAAGTCTCAGCAATCTTACCAATTTGTTTTTATTGAAGAGTTGTATGTATGTGTGTTTTGCAGAATCTGTTGCAGTTTGCTTGCCATATGTTGATATATGCACAAAAGTGATATTAAGAAATATGTTGACTTTATTTATCTCTGCTGATGGGGAAAAGGTGTGACAATTTACCTGTAAGGAATTCCAACTATTTCAAGAAAGGGTTATTTATGACAACTTCTACCAGAATCAGTAAGGCTTTAGATGCACAGAGCAGCCATTAACAGACACATCTGTGTACTGTGTTTTCTGATGCTGAAAGGTACCATATCTAACCTTGACATTAGACTGAGAATTATTTTCAAAGTGATCTTAGTTTTCTAAAATCACATAAAGCATACTTGGCTTATTTTGTTTTCACACTTTCTACATGTCTGCACATTATCTCACTGCTCCAGATGTAGGCTTCCAGCAGTCATGGAAAAACTTATACACTCGGATGTAAGGAATCCATCTGACTGCCCAAGACCCCAGTCTGAGATTTACCTGTGATTTCTTATATTCAATGTGTGATCCGAACTACTCTTAGATAGGAAATGAAACCCTTCAACCTGCACTTTTCTCTTGGATAATTCACGGCAAATACTTTTCACTTGTGATGGACACAGGTAAATATCAGACTGCAGTTCCTTGTCTAAGTGAAATAGATTTTAGTTTCTCCCTTCATGTGCCTACAGGCTGCCATTATCCGTGATAGTGGTTCATGTCTATTTTAGCCCACACACAGCGGAGATACAGGGTTTCTCTCCCAGATGCCTAATAGTAGGTTTATCACTGCCATTTTCCCCACATGCTGAGGACTGCTTCTGTTTGATATGCAAAGCCTTGGCTTTTCAAACTTGTCTCTGCTCTTGCCTTGAACATAATAATCAGATAAGAATTGCAACAGCCTTTTGTAGAACTTAACTTTTAATCATACCAACCTCCCATAAAGAATTCGATATCGCTTAGAATGCCTCTTCAGTATAAATAAATATTCTCAGCACTGTTTTCCATTTTATCAGTCAAGTTTTCCACATTTAGAGAAATTAAGAAGGAGGCTGAAACTGACCAAACTTAGGTGTCCAAGCTAGAGTTCTAGGTCCAAGCTACTCACCCAAGTTTTCTTGTGTAAACAATGGTGGAAAATTCACACTCCTAAAAGGCAGATCACCCTATCCAAATGGAGTTGCTTAAGATAAATTTTAAAGCAATTGAAAATGCTCAGAATTTTTTCAGTCAAAATCTGAGAGGAATGCAGCAGGACTTGACACAGCTGGAGATGTCTTAGCTTCCATATGGTCTGCAGTCCCACTAAGGAGGCTTCTGCAAGCATAGCTCTTATGAGAAAAAATGAATAGATTGGAGCTGGAGTTAGGAGCAACAATGGAGGCACAGATATCCCTTGCTTCTTGTTTCCTCCAACACAGATATTGCAGCAGACTAGGCAGCAGTTTATTATTTTGCTAGGTAATACAGGGAAATTGATCCTGAACAGCTCAAAATCAAGCAAACAAAGAAACAAACAAACAAAAAAACAATTGAAAGCTGTAGATTGAAATTATAAATGGGTTTTCTGTCTTTTACATGAAAACCATGTAAATGGTGAGAACTCTATATACTTATGGCCTTCAGTAGCCAGGAAGTCTGGCTGTCAACTGGCCCTTTCTGCAGCTCATGATCCTCCCATGCCTTCATTGCAAAAACATTGCACTTACTATATTTTTCCTTCTTCATTCAGGACATAATGTAATTCTGGTTGTATAACAATTGATAGTGAAAATACAAGCAGTTTTCACAGGCTAACGAAGTTGCATGTCCTAGGTAGACCTAGTCACGTAGATGAGAAAGATCTCTGACTGCTCCTGAAATACCATCTGTTAGAAAAGGAATTGCAGCAAATAGAAATGAGAATGTGGAGATGTATCAAGAAGAATAGATTCCTATTAGCCACAGTGTGCTTAAATATACATCACTAAAACTGTGACTATCTTGTTATCAACCTAGTTATAATTACTTGAATATTTTTACTAGCTCCAAGTTCCTTCCATCTACTGAAGACTACATTATTTAAATCAGCACTATGTCAACTTTATCTATATTGTTCAGTACACTGGCAGGAGGTATTCAGTAAATTGACAAGTATGCAGCATCCTAGAAAAGCATGATTTTTTTTTTTTTTTTTTATTTGCGTCATCATCAATGGTAGATAGCAGATGTGAACTGATTCAGGAAGGGAGTGCTGGAGGCTGTTGACGTTGATGCATGAAGCAGGAGGAGGATGCAGTGTAGGGGCAACCCACTGATCACAGGCACTGGTAGCCCATAGAACTCATCAACTGTGTATAAAATATTAGGGGCTAGAAGTCCAGAAATTAAGTCCATAAGAATTTCACTGCAGTGGATTTAGTGTCGAATCCTGTCAGCATACAGGGTTGCAAGTATTATGACCCCTTCTTTGTTTGATTGGTTGATTTGGTTTGGTTATACATAGTAAATCAAAGTGTAAAAACAGAAGACTACGTAGTGGACATCAGGAAAATATGTATCTGTGTCTATGACACATATGCAGAGAGATGATAGGTAATATGATAAGCTGAGAAGATAGTTATTATATTGGGAAAAAATAGTGTGTGCTTCGTTCTCTGTGCTCATGTACTCATAAAGTGCACCATGTCTATTCAAGCAGTGTTGCTAATAGAAGCAATATTTTAAATTCAGGTGGTAAATATTGTCATATATTAAATGGGAAAAAGTCATGAAGCTAAAAACTGATGGGTGAGATTGTTTTCTGTAGAATTCTAATCAACTGTGACAGAGTTAAACTATAATGACTTAATACAGCTTCCTATCAGTTCTGTGATATATAATATATATATAGCTGTTATATATACATATAGCTGATATAATAGCTGTTTACGGCTATTATAGAATTATTTCTGTTGGAAGGATATATAAAACTTGAAAACAGTGTTATCAGAGGAAACATAAATAATCTATTAACTTTATCAGAAATTATCTTCCTGCTGATCCACTAAAAAGTGTTCTGTTAAAAGATAAAAGAAAAAGAAAAAAGATAAATAAGAAGAAAAAAAGAAGAAAAAAAAAGAAGAAAAGAAGAAAAAAAAGGAGAGTAGGAATGTTCAGCAAAAAATCTGGGGAAGGCTATAAATTTTCTTAAGCTAAGTTGGTTCCACATTGCCTCTTGTAATATAGCAGTTGTGATGCAAACAGAACAAAACAGAATAGAACAAAACAGAACAGTTTTCTAGAGGTATATTTGTGCTCTTTTTTTAACCCTAGTGTGTTGATGCTGAAAGTCTTAATTCCATTACAAAAGTTATAAATTATTACTCTAACGAAAAATTGTCAAATAACTTAATTTTAAAAAACAAATTCTTGCTTGTTACTTCAAACTGTACAGTCATTAAGCCAGATTAATATATTCATTTCTTTTCCAGATGATATGAAGGCACATCCATGGATATCTAAGGTGTGCTCCTGTAAGGTCTGTTAGAAAAACCCTACTTAGCTGAAAGAATGAGAAGATCCCAAAGAGCAGCCAAGAAATAGGATATACATGGCGTGGACATGGAGCAGCTTGCTGTAGCTATTATTTTATACCTTTAATAATTAATTTTCAGAAGAAATATCTTTCATGAGATCAGCTACTTTTTGCTAATTTATTGACTTCTATTCACACTTCCATCGCTTATAGATTTATGTTTATTCAATTTAATTTCAATAGTTCTAACAGAAAATATCAAGTCCTTATTATATTTTTCACTAGTTTAAGTAGTGACTCCAAATCTTACAACATTGATTGACCATAAAACTCTTACTTCGCTTTGAATATTCTTTTGTATACAACTAATTTAAACAAGCTAATTCATTTTTTTCTCTCTCCTTGGCTCTGACTTTTATTACCAATAACATTTTAAACACTAAACAAAACCAAACAAATTTGAAAAAAAAATCAAGAATTTTCTTTGATTTAAAGGAAAAATGTATAGTTTGAATTAAACGTGGAATATCTAGAAACAATAAAGTACGATTTTTGTGTGCACAGGACAGCATGGGAAATTGATTTTAAATCTGGTCTTTCTAGCATGTAAATTTTCCTTTTATAAATACTGCCAGCACTGTCATCTGAAGAAATGTGGTGCCAGTATGAAGATGGAGAAGCCCACCTGTGTCCTATTCTCAAATGATGCACTTTGTTGAATTGTATTTGTGCTCTTGGGGAAAAACATTTACACATTTTTATCCTTATTAAAACAAAACAAAACAACAACAACAACAAAAAACATTAGGTTTGGAAAATATGTGCAGTTGATTAGACTCATATCTCCTAAAGTTCTGAAAGATTTATGCTGGTTTGATAAAGAACAGCCACACAGAGTGGTAAACTTTCTGTATTACCAATTGTAGAAGTGCTAATGAAGTCAAAGGGACTTGTGGATGTGTTCTGGATCTGTATCTTATGGTGGAAGCCATCACCTAATATTACCCTTCCTAACTGCAATGTTAGCCAAAATCTGCCCTAACTAGGAAAATGAAGATTTCTTTGGTGCGAAAAGATTCTCTGGCAATGAATTTCTCCTACCTGTGGGGAAATGTGGCTGCAGGAGTGACAAAACCAGGTTCTTGTTGCCATACTATGACTTGAATTTGGTTAAATGTGAAACAGACATGAATTATTATTATTTTTTTTTTCTTTTTTATATCCCGTGAATCTCTAGCTCTAGAGATAGAGATATCTCGCCATAGAGTATGGCAACAAGGTCTTCAAAAGTGTTGAGTTGAAGGGCATTATGAGAGTAGTCTTTCAGTTGTCATTCAGCTAAAGTATATGTCATTAAAATGGGCTGCAGCCCAGGAAAAAATAAAGTTATTCAATGTTCTTTTTCTGGAATTTTACATGCCATGCAGAAAATTACATCTTTTACAGAGTAGTCAATGTGTTTTACACATTTGGTATTTTTCAGGAATAGCTTTCTTTGTTCCTAGATACAGTCTTGTATTTGAATTACCATGACTAAGCAATCTAGATGTTGAGTGGTATGGTTTCATTCTTTCACTTAGCATGCTGGATGTCTGGAGTAATTTCACAGACTTATTTATACTCGCATAACACAAGTCCTGCACAGCTGAAGGCAGTACATGCCTTCAGCTGACGTATCCTCTTCTTAAATTTATGATTAAATTAGAGATTAAAACATCGAGAAGGTAAAAATAAAATTAAAACTACAACTACAGGAACTTAGTAACAATACATGAACCTTGTAGACAGTAAACCAAATGGTCTATAAAGCATGGATCTTACTATCTGTTTTTCTGCATATCCTTGTCAACAGTCACCTCTGTTTTGCTGCAGTACTCTTCCATTGGCATTGAAACGTCCATTTTCCTTCACTGCAAACATTACTGCTTTGCATCAGCTCACTTGGGCCAACTCTGTTCTTAGTGCAAGGGTAACAAAACAATTTCTGCTAGATATTTAAAAAACTGAGTGTTCAATGTGGTCTCATAGCTCAAGGAATTGGCATTGTCCGTAACACCCAGTATCGCTGCGGTAACAATTACCTTTGTGCAACCCAGTATTTGATTGCTTGTCTTTAATTCCACAAAGCAGTGCACATCAGCAGACTGCCAATACAGACAGCCCTTTGGAATGATTTGTGCAGTGATGATTGGTGTTTGGCACATG
The DNA here is from genome assembly GCF_011077185.1 of Oxyura jamaicensis. Classification (NCBI taxonomy): domain Eukaryota; kingdom Metazoa; phylum Chordata; class Aves; order Anseriformes; family Anatidae; genus Oxyura; species Oxyura jamaicensis. The sequence continues at coordinate 2,580,926 of NC_048902.1, read as the reverse complement.
CTTATGAGTGCTTTCTGCTAATTATAATTACAGTATCAGTAAGGTAAGTGTTCTGGGTCTGGCTGGGATGGAGTTAACTTTCCCCACAGCAGCCCATATAGTGCTCTGCTCTGCACTCCTAGCTAGAACAGCATTGATATTGCTGGCTATTTCTGAGCAGTGCTGGCACAGCATCGAAGCTGTGTCTCCAACCCCCTGCCCCAAAAGGCCAGTAGGCTGGGGGTGGGCAAGAGGTGTGGAGGAGCACAACCAGGACAGCTGGCCTAAGGGGTATTCCATGCCATATGATGTAATGCTTAGCAATAAAATCTGGGGTGGAAGAACGAGAAAGGTGGAATTCTCATTATGAAAGTGTTCCCAAGTCTTCCTGAGTGTACAGGGGACCTGCTTTCCAAGAACCAGCTGAATATCACTTACTGATGGGAAGTAGAGAATAATTTTTCTCCTTTTCTCTCCAAAATATCATATTAACCTCCTACAATTGTTTCTTATAAGCTAAAATAACTGAAGAAAAGGTTCTGTACTAATGCACTATGATGTACCATTCTGTCCATGTTTACTGAGACTGATGTTACAATGAAGTTGCAAGGTAATTATGAATATTTTTTTATTGTGTTACACGGAAGGAATCCTGACAAAAGGAGTCGTAGACTAATATTTTAGAGTACTTGTCTAAATTTTAGATATGGAATTAAAACGTCTTAAATAGCTGCCTTGCTTAGGGAGAAAGGTCCTTAAAACACTGGTCTCAGCGCAAGCAGAGAAGTAACAAGAAGCCCAGGGTAGGAAGATGGGTGAGATACCGACACCATGTAAGTGGGGGGCAACCCACAATTACATCAGCACTATCTCAGCACAAAATTGGAGCTTTAGGATGCATTATGAAGGGGTCTTTCTTGAAAATAGATCTTTGGCTTTCAAATCCTAGAAGCTTTTCTACATTTTTGCTCACAATTCTTTATATTATCAAAAAAAAGGGGGGGGGGGGGCCCGCGCAGAGGATTTCTGATTCTTTAATACAAGCCCAAGCCAAAACTCATTGACATGTCTTTGATTTGAGGGATTTTGAATTTTCCAAATGATTCATACTTCTTAAATGATCACTGACAGAGATCCATGACTGGAAACTTCCTTGAATATTGGACTGTTCATTTATGGCTCCAAATACAAGCCACTGTATTCTGAAATCTCGTGCTCTTTACATAGCTTCCATTCCTGGGTTCTATTTTTTTAAAATTTTGTTGAACAACACTCTTTCCCAGTCCAGTGTAAGATTCTCTGAAGGTAAATTGGCATAGAACTTGAAATATATATATGAGACTCGCCGGTCCATCGGAGAACACTGAGATTCAGAGAGAGAAAGAGAGAGACTTTGTTAAAGACCACAATGCTACAGGGCTACAAGCCCTAAATAGCACCAGGAATCTAGCAAGGGAAATGATTTTGCTAATCTGACTGATCTAAAATTGCTGAAAATTCTGAAAATAATGGGACAAGGTATAATAAACAGCATCACTTCTCTCCAGGTTTCTTCTCCTTTTGAAAGAACATGTTCTCTGAAGGCAGACTGGGGGGGTGGGCTGGAACACAAATCTCAAAAATCACTGCCAATGCTGAATAGCTAAAAAGCCTGCACACCCCTGATGTGGGTTCTGTGAAGACAAAGTCCTGCTCCTCTCAATGGATAATTCTGTTGAATTTTGCAGGTCGTTATTCTTGCAAGAGAAAAGGATGCAGAGGAATTTCAAGGACTGGTCTTCCCCTTATTCCTTCTTCATAGCATAGCCAGTGTGAACTGCTAGGCAAAGCTCTTAGAATTATTCCTAGAGACCGAGCTGGATTACCATCTGAAGTCATAGATCCCCAAAGTGATACTTCAGCAGTATTATTTTAGAAGTAATACCGAACTTGGATGCAACACGAAAAAATAAATCACACAATCACCCAGGATTTCTTATTGGGGACTATGGGAAGTTTGTTTCTTTAATGACACCTGCTGGAAAGTCTCAAGTGCGTTCAGGAGCTGTGCTGCAGGACAAAGTTTATGCTCACATAAACTTTACATTCCCCATATTCTGAAGAATATGTGAGTCCTGTACATGGTATGATAGCTAAGTACAAATATAAATGCCAAGGTGAAGCAGTGAAAGTTACTAAACAATATTAAATATTAGGAAGCTTAAACATCTGCCAAGACTTTTTAGGGTGTACAGTGCAAATGATGAAATTGTTACCAATTCCAATTTAACTGCACTTGTCTTTTTCTTTCATGTATTTCTAGAAAGAGTAGCTGAAGAAGACAGTTATGCAGCCTGAATTTTCATTAAGTGTCTCACAAGCTTAGAGTTAAGAACTGTTTTTCTTCCTCTGGCAATACACTCAATAAGATAGCCATGAAAAACAGCATCACCAAAGTAATATATGTAGTGTAATTAAGTACATCGCTCCCTCCATTTTTACAGCAACCAAGTGAATTTTTTACTTTCTATTTAGCATTTGAAGGCTTAATACTCAGCAGAAAAATGTTAGAAATATTAAACACTAGTAAAATAATTGTATTTTTCTTATTTATTCTCAGATTTCACCTAAATAATTTGTAAATTTCTTGTTTAAAAGGATCTGGAGAAATTGTACTCTAAATCATTATGAATTTCCCACACAGAACCATAAGGCAACAAAAAATTGTGTTCAGTTTCATAACTTTTTTTTTTTTTTTCTATAATCACACTGGCAAACAGACTTACAGATCTGCCAAGTAAAATGCAACTAATATATTTTTGTTGTTTGTTATAGTTTATAGTCTTCCTGCCATGTAGATGGCAGCAGCACTCAAGACTTGAAACTCACACCAGCTTTTTCTGGGGCTTATTCCATAACTCCATGTTTAAGAATATTATTGTCATAAATGAACCAAAAACATGATTATTTTTAAGATGGATATGAGATTAGTTGCACATACCTTAAAGAAAGCTGCAACATCATAATATCAGTTTTTAAAGGGGTGTTATATCTGCCTGTATGAATATAGATGTCACTGTTTGTTCTTTGTACATTATGATTTGTTTTCTTTCTCTAAATTAAATTGCTAGTATTTTTTCTACCTTGTTAGGCTTCAGGACACACATGCTGTTTCTGAAGGTCTGAAAATGTTAAGATTTACTTGAATAATCCCCATACATATTTCCCTGCTGAATGTGAAGCAGCAGGCAGGTGCTTGGGCAGGAAAGCCGTTGGCTGTGAGCACCCTTGTCGATGATACAAAGAGGAAGAGCAGAGAAAGGTAATGGAATGCACAGTGTAGGATTTTGAGCTGTGGGCTCTGATAATCATAGTACTTTATACAAATATCATGATTTATCCTGAAAGGATATATTCTGAGGGCCCAAATATCGTAATTGTCTGCACTCTAATATTTGCTTTGCCTAAGTAGAGCAAGGTTTTAAAAGAGAAGCAACAAAACTGAGAGCCAGAATCAAAGCTGTCTTAAAGCCTCAGTCTCTTTGCAGCATCAGCTGAAACCTCAGGGAAGCTTTGTGGGATCATCTTCATGGCCCAGGAGATAAAAGCAGGTTTTAGACATGTGAGTGGAAGTATTCGTTGACAGGGACATAGAGGAAAAATTACCACCAAAACAAACAAACAAAAAAAACAATAACAGTAAAACAAAATAACAACAACAACAACAAAAACACAATGTTATCTCCTTGTGCTAGGAAATACTTGTCAAATGCTGGAGGCAAAAGGAAGTGTTTTGGTAAGCTGTAATATGCAGTAGTAGATAAGCACTAACTCCCAAAATTTCCTAACCAACAGCAGCTGCATTAGCAGGGGGAATAAGTATGTAGTGGGCAGCATTTCTCATTTCATAGGTTCTTGGCTACCAATGGCGTGACAGTACAGGGAACAAAATTAGGCTATATGCTTTTCAGAGTAGGATACACTTTTTTTTTTCTGTACATGTCTGCTGTTCCTGACCCTTGCTGACACTATAAAAGAGAAGTAAAAATAACAAAAGAAGCACTAGAATAAAACCATCGCCTACTATGACCATTTTGGACAGCACAGTCCTCTCTTGAGTAGCTACCTCTCTTTTCTGCTACAGGTAATTTTACCTCTAAATATTACCTCTAGCAACTTGGAGTCCTTCTGGCAGTTCAAATCAGGCCCTATCTGATAAATGGGGATGCATTTGATGTATTTTAATCCATATTGAGCACAGAATCAGAGAATGTAAATGTGAAAGTGGGCAGATTGTGGTGCTTAACTATCCTCACCCATGCAGAACTGTCACTGCTGCAGATTTTGACTGGTCTGTTCTAGCCTTGTGCAGAAGCTGGCAGAGAAACAGGAGGCCATATCCCTCCCTTGTCATACAGTGTAAAGCAGAAAACCTTGACCCAGTAGATCACCCAGCCATTTGTAGTCAGGCAGCTGTTCTCCAGAGGCCAGAATTCCACACTGAAGAGGCTATTATAGCTTCAGGCTGCACTCGATGGATGATGTGTCCCCAAACAGGCTCCTAAAACATAATGGGGCTACAACCAAAAAGCAATTTCAGATGTCATGATACATATCCTGGAATGGTGGCATTCTTGCTGCTTACCTGGTGCTTCAGGTAAAGGACTAACAAAGGGAAAGTATTAATTTGTTGCTTATGAAATTTGTGATGTCATTTGAAGTAGAATTAATGATAGAGAAAAAGGAGCATCAACAGGACACCTGCCCCAAGGCTTTCCATCTCTCCTGCATGCCACTGAGTATGACGTTACATCTGCTACATGGGACAGTGCTAATGGGAAATCACTTTATCTCTTAAAACTCTTCCAGACAAACACATGCCTAGAATGAACATGTTTTAAGTGTGTAACGGGTATGTTATGGAGATTTAGGGGTTTTTACTCTCCACTGTGTATCAGTCATGAAATGAATGTTACAGATTTCTTTCCTGTGAGCATATATTTGCCAGAAAGCTGCTGTAAGGTCCACCAGCTCTACATCTGTGGTGTTTTATTTTGTGTGTGTGTGGTTGCTTTTGTTGTTGTTTTATTGAATATATTCAAAATGATGCTTGAGCAATGGAAATATCTTTTCATCTTTCCATCATACTCGTAGTATATCCAACGTAGTTATGGTAGTGTTCCGTGCCTTGCAACAAAAAAAAATGCATTTGCATTAAATTGCAGAGTTTATATTAGTTATGATTGTGTACAACCTACGAAGAACATGGTTTTTCATGTTCTTGGAAGCTTAAAACATATTTCTGTATCTTTTTAATTTGTCTATGGCATAGAAATAATGGCAAGGCCCTACATCAGAGTTTTTTTGTATGGGTACATGTGGGTGGTCACTGCATTCTGTCAGCAAAATACACAACAAAAAGTACACAGGAAAAAGCTGATAAATTTTCATTATCCCTACCCAAACTTTTTAGGCTTTTTAGGTATAAGCAAAACTAACTGAGCAATAATGATACAGCAACTCTGATAAATACCAGATATGCCATTCCTTAGGGGTATTTTTGCAGAATCACCTTGGAGTATAAATGCTCTTTAGGAACTTTTTTTTTTTTTCCCAACAGTAAGATTTATTTCAAACTTCTGAAGAAGTTGAACAATTTTAATGGCTGGGATACTGAGAAACATATCAGAGATGACACCATAAGGGAAGATTCATTCCAGGCACTGTTTCTTATATTTGTTGCTTTCATTAAATGGAGTGACAGCCAATGAATCATTGGGTGGTCTTTTGGTCTGACAGTTTGGGAATCATTTGAGCAATTAACAGGCAGTCAGCCAATTGCAGTGGCTAGTGATTAAATTACAGAGGTTCTTTGGTGGTTTCCATTAAGAAGTCTCTGGGAAGAGTCAGGTGGATCCATCATCTATCATATGATGAACATGTGTCTTGTTACATTTACTTGCTTATTCAACTAAATACTTGAAGAATATTATGTCACTCGAGAAGTATTGATATTTGAAAGATATTTCATTCTTTTGGTTTCTGCTGTACTAAGTCTGTGCATGAGGAAAATTTAGGATACTATTGGAGTAAGCCTTTATCTTTAAAATTTCTTTTGTAAGAGATTTCAAAAAGTCCTTTCCTTGTCTTAAGTCATATCCCTGACTAATTCCATGAGTACTTTACTGGTTTCATTCTTGATTTCTCTCTAAAAATTATCTTCTCTGTTACTTAACTTCTTTAAGCAGATATTATTGATATGAACTTCTTGCTTAGCCCACAAAGCCCATAGCCTCTCATGTTACTCCTCTTTTTTTACCATACCTAAATCTGTAGAAAGTCATTCAGTGTTTCTGCTGTTTGTGCATTTTTTTCTTCCTTGTGTGTATGACCAATCTATCACACTCTTCACAGAATTTTGAGTTTTTTCTTTCTCCCATGACACCCGATAGTTAAACTCCCATAGGGCAAGAGCAGAATAAAACAGCAATAAGGAAAGATAAAAAGAAGCAAAGTCTATTAGCAAGAGTAAATATTCTAGTATGGCCAAATTATGGTCACACTGACCTGCAAGCTGCACTCTGATCTTTTATGGTAATTCTGAACAGAGCTGCTGAAGGTAGATGTAGATGTCAATACGCTAGGAAGAAAGTATTTCTGGAATTTGCATAGGATACATATAGCCATAACCGCAATCCCGCGTGTAATGGGCACAGTCCCCCACTACACTGAGCTCACACTTGGGATTCTTGGAAGGGAGATGGGACTATAAAGTGAATCTCAGCAACATTAAGTTTTCCTAAACGTTTAGCCCTTTCCCTGTGGCTAGTCTTTCTGGATTACCCAGGAAAGTGCCCTTGCTGGCTAGCAGAGAGGGGAGGAAGTCGTTCTGTACATTCTACTGTTTTTACAGCTCTGCACTAAAAGATACCGGGAATAGGAGGGAGGCTTGCATGACTTCCGTAGAGATAGATTCAGCTCCCTGGCACATAAAAGTTTTGCCAAGGTTCTGACAAAATGAGTCCTCACAGCAGATGATATGTTTTTCTTATCCAGCATTCAGTCCTGGATCATGTCCTCCACCAGGTTTTACTCAGCCAAAGTTGCCTCCAAAAGGGCTCAGGGGCGTCACTTGGTCAGCAGCAACCAGTGGTTTAATACAGCCTGGCTTCTGCCCCTTCCTAATATTCAGGGGAAGATAATAAGGCAGGAACAGAGCCAGTCGGTTAAGGAGGTAACCCTACTGGAAGGAGAGACTTGGGAAGGAGGAAGACAGTGTTAAGAGGCTTTATATTCAGGTATTACACAGTTGAGAGAGTTGCTGGGGTGGGATGGTTTTCTAGCATTATAAGGACCATTTGATTTGTTAAAGCATAGATGTGAGCAATAAGAAATATAACAGAGAACACAAACTTGAAATTACTAATCTGCCTGGCAAAATAGTCTGCCTTTTACATACTTATTACAGTTGATAGTGGACTATGTTCTGAATTCTGTTATGCTAACTATAGAGAAAAAAAAAACACATAGGTACTTAGGATAAACAGTGAAATCTCTCTAGCAAATTATACCTAGTGCTTGAGTAAGCATTGCTAGAAACATCTCTCATGCATTTGAATAGCATCTATTAATAAAATGAATGAGTAGAACTTAGCCAAATATAGGGTGGTAATACAGTAAAACAAATGGCCCTAATAAAGGATGCTGTTGTACTCTACTGTTTTGAATACCATCATGAAAGCAGCTTACCTTTCTGCTGAATCCTTGCAAAAACCCTGGGCTGTAAATGATGCAGCCATGTAAATAAGTCTGACAGTTGCACCTTGACCACATAATATGAAAAATTGCTAGCTCTCCATAATTGCATTGTCAAAAATTCCTTATCAGAATGCAACCTCCTGTTACAGACAAGCAGAATACAGAAAAATTTACGCAGTCTGCAGCCTTCAGAATGCTATTCTTACTGGTATTATCAGCAATGACGATTATCTCTAAATGTTCAACAGTAAATCCAGGGGAATAAATGGAAACATTTCTCCTAAGTGGTGTATAACAATACCTGACATTTGTATAGCACCTTTCATCTGTAAGAATCCCAAAGTGCTTTACAAAGTCTGCTGGGATCACTTCACCCACCACTGAAATGTAGCTATCTCCATGGTGAAATTCAACTTCTATTCCACACAAACACCATTGCACAACAGTGTTTTTGTAAGAAGTGGCAACTAAGTGAAATGCGTTGAACTATTCTTGTGAAAGCTATCATAGGATCCTCAGTGTCAGCCAGTGGTTAAAGCTTTGATTTGGAATGTAGAGCAAAACACAGGCTTCCCTCCCAGCACACACACACTCCTTTTCTATTCCTGTTCTTCTCGGAACACTGTGCCTATGGTAGGACCACCAGCGCCAAGTATAATGACAGGTTTGACCTTGCTTATCTCACCTATTACCAACAAAGACGATTAAATAAAATACTACTAATGAATGCAGTTCTACTAGTGAAATCACAGTAGTAAGCCTAGGTGCCTCAAGTTTTCCTTAGAAAGTGAGTCATAATGAAAACAGAATGCTTAAAATTTTATAGGAAAAAATGGGCATCACTAATCTAAGACTGGGCTTCTCTGACAACTTTGATCTCATTGAGCCTACCTCCATGAAATTAAGTACCATCTGTTTTGCTTCATGAAGTACTTACGTTCTATTTTACTGTCTTAGTGCTATATTTATGTGTGTGTAAGAGTGGTTGTGCCTGTGCCCTCACAGTAGAGTGACTAGAAATGGATGCTGTATCTGCACTGGTAAATTAGAGTAAGGGAACATCGTCAGGAATGGGGGCTCATCTGTATTGATAAATTAATGGGACAGGCTCCAAGTTCTCTACCTGCAAGAACTAACACACTCTCAATGACCATACCTGCCTGGAAGTGTTTAAACATGTCCATGCTCTTCTGGAAGGTCTTCCCCACCAGCTGGTTTTCTTTCAAGAAAACAGTCCTAGGCCCACTTAATTTACTATTGAATATAGATATACATATGTACCAAGGGTATGTAAAGAGAGTAGAATTGTAGTAGCTGTGCATTCCTGGATGTGATAAAAGTATCTTCTTCAAGAGAAACGTAGTATGCAGTGTGAGTCATCTTGAAAGTGCTCTACACATATTAATTAAATTATGGACCTCAAAGTACATGTTCTTACCAGAGTTTTCTATTACATTTTCATCTCATAGAAGGTTGGGAGCAAGCCAAGGCAGGAGATGTGAACCCTGCTAAATTCTGGAGAGCTGAGCTCCTCCAGTTGATACAGATATGATCCCTACAACATCGGTTTATGTCTGTAATGTGTCACTTTAAAAAATCAAGGTCCCATATGGGTTCAATTCACTGCAGAGTTAATATTTTATCTTTTATTTCACCTTCTCTGTGGTCTTGGCTGTTATTTGGCAGTTTGGGAGTCGGTAAGTTCCTTTTCTTTTAAGTCTGGGGAAAGGTACTTGTCTGCTCTACAGGGCTAAATAGATCTATTTTACCACTAAGAGTGTGACGGTCTCTGACCTTCCACAATTACAGACAAGGAAGGGAATCAACAGTTTTGTTTCAAAAGAAGTTACTGACTGCTGTATTTCTTTACTAGAAAAAATGCAGGTAAAAAAAAAAAAAAATACTTTCTCATTCTATGCATAAATGTAGACAAAATTTAAGTACTGCATTTGATAAAATACTGCATAACTTGATAGATTTTTTTCTTGAAATTACTATGTAAATAACAGATGAGCAAGTTCAGCATGTTAAGTTACACCTTTTACTTGGTAGATGTATAGAAATAAAAGGGAAAAACTGAAGTGATTGTAATCTACCGTAGCAAGCATCTTGAAGTGTAACCCAAGCATAAGAACAGTTTCTAAAGACATGCTGTTGATCTGAACTGAAATTTGGAAGGATTTCTCTTTCATTTTCTGTTCCCCATAAATTGTGGAAAATATAACATTTTCCAGCTCCATAGGAGTTTTGTGAGTGTAAGTCCACTAAAGTTTGTGAATCAGTTGAATACTATAGTGGTGGGAGCTGTGTAAATACGGAGGTAAATAGTATATCAGAGTTACATGCTACCAACCATTCATTCCCGTAAAGGTAAGGGAAACATCATATTAAATACTTAATCATAATTTTTCTTCTCTCAGGGAGCTTCACTGTGCTTTTAAAACAGAGATGAACTGCAGAGTGAAGCCTAAAGTAATGGTAATATCCCTGAATCCACCATGAGATATTCCAAGCAGTATCTTAAGAAAGCATGGTGTGAATACTTTATTGGAGTTTGTCTTGCACACAAATCCAAAATATTCCACTGCCAGAGAGACAAAAAGATATGTGCTTATTATGAATGTTGGTTTTCTGCACTATATGTTTAAAATATCTGCTATCAGAGATGCTAAATTAAATTGTTTAGTAGGATTTAAAATGCATTAAAATGTAATGTTGTAAATTTATCTTAAAACATCACATTACCCTATCCCTATAGGTGTTCAGGGCTGGGTTGGATAGGGCCCTGCGCAACCTGGTCTAGTGTGTGGCAGCCCTGCTCATGGCAGAGGATTTAAGACTGGATGGTTTTTAAGGTCCTTTCCAGCCGAAGCCTTTTTTGGCTCTATGATTTATTTACTGTGAGCCCACTGAAACGGATTCATGGATTATGGATGTTTTCAAGTCCTATATATGTATATATATCCATAAACACACACACATATATAGGAATACCTATTTATATATATCTGCTATTGTATATTTCATACTGAGTCCTATTTTAAAATGGAATGTGAAAATTTCAGTTACATTGTGAAATGCCAGCTATAGGACTGCAGAAAGAGTGGATGAGATAATACTTAACTCTCTCCACTGCACGTAAGTATCACAAACCAATCTTTGTGTATTAGCACGTGTCTGTTCAAAATCAATAATATTGCCTCCACAAACTTTGATATTTTTTTATACGCAAATGTTTAATTTTCTTAAAGATATTTTAAAGATAAATGAGTCTAATTTTGGTCCTAACAATCAGACCAGAACAATGCAATTCATAGATTTGGGTCCACTTTTGACATGTTAACCTGTTACAAGGTAGGTCTTAGCAAACATGGCAACAAACGAATTCTAGGAGAATCTGACCATTTATTTTCTCTGTCTCCAAAGACTTCATGTTTGAGGCCGAAATTCATCATTTGGCTTTTTATATTTACTTATCATCTGACCACTTAACTTCAGTATAATCCATTTCCTCCTTAAATTTTTCAACTTTTTTTTTTTTCCTTTATTTGGCAGACAGTTGCTAATCACTTGTATAATACCCTGAGCAAATTTCAGGCCATATGGGGATAGAATAGCTTCCTGCATATTTTACCCTCTTCCATCCTTACTGTTTTCACTTTATATGTGAGACTGGTTTGCATTTGTGAATGAATGCTATGGTGTATATTGTCTGTGATGGGAAGAGGGATCGTGTAACTTAAACCTTTAAACATAGATGATGAAGTTTAACACAGACATTCACATTCACCCATTCAAAAACAACATTTACTGCTACCTCCACCTGCTTTGAAGTGCTCTGCAAAGAATCAGCTGAGTACACACAATAAATTTTCCTCATGCCAATCCTGGACAGAATGTTTTGCAGTTTGCCTGGTGGACAGAACAGGCTGGCACACTGTCCTCTGGGTGCCAGACTTTGCTGCTAGTCAGTGCTGTTGGGAGAGCGGATCCGGTCCTGAGACCGAATTCAGAGTTTTAAACATTTGTCATATGGATTTTGATCTCTGAGTTGCCTTAACAAAAAGCAAATTCTGTAACTTCCTCTGCAAGGTCTGTTTGACTTTGCTGGAAGAAGAATGCTGGTTCAAAGCTAGCCCAGCAATCATCATTCATCACATTGTCAGTTGCACTCAGATACCAAGGCACCTTCAACAAAAGTTTTGTATTGTAACCTGTTGGTTGGTTATTAAATTAGTTTCCCACAAAGTTCCAGTAGTCACAGACACTTTGTGATCTTTATGGGATTTATATTAACTCATAGAAATCTTTACAAGGTTGCCAGAAGGTGTAAAGAAACTAATGATTAACTAGATTCTTCCTAGTAATTTAGAGATATTGATGAGTGCTAAGTTCAAGTTGCTGTTAGTGGTAAAGAGTATTACCTGCAACACTTGATTCCTGCTTTCCACAGGAATTAAGAAGGAAATCTCCCACACTCCATGCAATCTTACCTGTCATTATTTTATATTTTTAATGTGAAAAATACTGTTTTTATATCTGTCAAAATTCATTTGCTAAGATTGTATAACTGCTGAATAATTTATCACTGCAGCGATGAATTAATGACTGCATATTCAAACAATTTATTTGTCTGAAGAAACCATCTTTCAGTCTCTGTTATTTACTAAAAACTAGTTATACTGTCCTTCAGCTACTGGCTTTGATGCAATAAGTAGACATATTCCTTTTTCCTTTCTGCTTCACACTACCACACTTTGAATTCTATGATCTGACTCACAGTACTCTGAAGCATTTACTGAAATTTTCCAGTCCTGCTGAAGGCAGAGTCATCTACTATAACGTGAGTCCTGAGACTAAAGCTGATTGATATTATCCTCAAAAACTATTGTAAGTAAAAACAGTTACAATAATTATCATTAATATTGGTATGGTCTTTTAATCTATCAATTCATTTCAGAAGCAGTTAATATGAGCCTATAATATATAAGTTATCTTAAGCTACAGATCTAGTTTCATTTTAGCATATGAAGACAAGTTTAAAGATATTCTGACTTTCTTCAAACAGTTTCGTGTACAGTTCAAAAAAGGTACATATCTGATAACGTAATGCAATGACAGTACCACATGCACCTGTTCCCAGAGAAGGCTGTTTATTTAAAGTCTGAAGCAAGGTTCAATTTTGAAGAAAACTTGACAAGGACAATTTTTTACTTACCTTTACAAGCTGACAAAGCACAATAATAATAATGATGGGTGGTAGCACTCCAAGTTTTCACTCATTTGAAACACCACAGAGCAATTTATATGTATTTTTTCTTTGCTTTCACCTTAGTATTTCACAGCTGTAGGTGGGATTTCCAAAGCTCAAGGAATAAGGCATTCAGCTCTCAGATAGAGTTACTAGAATGCACAAAGGTATTCTTGTTCATCTATAGCAATGCTGTTCTTCTGATGCCCTGTACTTAGGAGTGGGAAGACCACACTCCTGGCACTTCAATGAATCACTCCTCTCTCTGCAGTATTGTCAAATTCAATATTGGCACTTTCTGGAACCGTACATCAATTTCCCTCATATCCTTACCTAGAAAGGCTCAGCCAAGCATCTAGAGCAGTTTCATTCTTGCCTTCCATCCGACTCTTCCTCCTTGTCCAACATCTGAACTCTCATCCCCTTCTGCCACTTAGCTGTACACACTCACACACTGTGGATATCTGAGGGATAGGAGAAGTGCTTTCCCATGTGCTCTCCATGAGCAGAGCACTGGGAGGTACCAGCACAGAACTGTTCCATTGAAGACCTCATCACTCACAGGAGAGTGATTCTCCTCTGGGATCTGGCCCTGATCCTGATGCGGTACTGGAAGGAGACACTTTTTATCCTTCCTCGCACACATTCCCTCTGTCTAATCTATCCTGAACTAAAATAACGAGAGACTGATGTTTCCTTGACAGCTTTCTAATGGATATTCAAAATAGTTAACAAATAAAATGGACTTCTATTTAGCTGTAGAAAATCTGTCCATAGGCCTTTGGGGTTGAAGAAAAGCATACTTCTGACTTGTCTGTAGCATTCTCCAACTTGAATTCCATACTAATATTAAATGCTGAAATAATATCATTGTAAGATCTGCCAGTTCTGCATTCCTGTAGGGTAGTCCCATCATCTGCAGTGGGAAACAGTTCTGTGTCATAAATGTATACCTTCATACTTTAGCTGGACAAACAGCCCTGGTTGCTCCTGTGAAGGAACAAAGATTTTCTGAGCTCCCTAACTCACAACTGTCAAATATGGACAGTAAGGTCCAGGATTTTAACACACTTTCCAAACTTTTCAGTATGTGTTTTTGTGATTTCCCTTATCAGATGCCAAAATCTTTCCATGGATTGAAAATTTCTATAGGGCATACTTGTGTACTCATCTGATTCACCTTCTGGTTTTGAGCTGTGGATCAGGTTTTCCATGAGGCTTTTTGAAAGACAGAGGTATCGGCCGAGCAAACCAGAGCAGGCCATTTCCTGTAATCATCTATGCCATCATCTGTGCTGGATCATGGCAGCAGCTGATCAATAGAGGAGTATTTAAATATGTTAGAGCCTGAATCTGATATTCTACATGTTTAACTGCATAAACAGATCAATAGGACAGGATTGATCTCCATTGATATTTGGCAGTTTTCAAATACAATTAAACCACATTTGGAGTGCTGAAAGTACTTGAAATAAACAACTGGGCACTATTTATAATTTAAAGAGCTACTCAAAAAAATTTAATAGATCAAGCAGTTGTTTCAACAATGCCAGTGTCAAGGGAAAAGTTGAAATCCATATACTGTATATAAATAGCAAACTGAAATTAATGACAAACTGAAATTCAATGTGTTCCTTAGCACATATTATTATATACTAATATTTCAGTATTTATGATGATATGGTTGTGCAATTAAATTGGCATTAGCTGATGTATATGAATGACTATGCCTGAGTGGGATCTGGTATTGGCATTATTTGTATGGTAGCAGCACAGATTCTTCAAGAGTATAAATGGTGCCATTAATAACTCTTGTAATGTGACTAAGTTGCCAGTATATAAATGAGATGCTGTTGACAAAATAGCAGCTTTAGCTTTCTCACATCCCATAAAACAGTGGAATGCAAGAGTTACACAGCTATTTTTTTTGTTTTGACTACTCTTGGCTGTAACTGCATGGTGTCTGACAGGGCTCCAGCAACTCCCTGCATTCCAGAGCACTTCTGTGATTTGGCACCTGGCCTCTCTATTATCCCTTCTGAGAGCCTAGCACCAGCTTGAGTTTAGGCTCAAAGAGATAGATACTGGAGGTCATATGATGGACCAGTGCCCACAGGTTTTCTCCCCGGCAATTTCAGCTGAGTCACACCAAAGTTGACCAGAATATTCCTTTGGGGGAATAAGATATATTGGATGCTGCTTTCCCTTAGGGCAGTTTTACACAGCACTACAGAATCAGTCATAGGGGAACCTAATGTGAGAGTTGTGGATTTGATCCAGAACATACAAGATGATTAGGATGTTTGCTTTCTAAAAATTCTTTGCAAAGAAAGGCTTGTGGTTTAGAGCAATTTGAAATATGTAAAGGAAGCAGATCTGTAAGACTACTCTCTGCTCTATGCTGACAACATTTTGAAACATGCCGAATTGATAACAAAAGTTTTTCCTCTCCCCAAACACTCAAAAATAATCCCATCTGTTTGTGTTTATGCCCGTATCATGAAAAGACAGGGAAGTGATGGTGATGGGTACCGCTTTCCTAATCAAATGCCAGAGAATGCTAAAATTAAATAAATAAATATTTTTAAACTGATGATGATTGAGAAGAGCAAGTTCCTTTTGCCCTGAAAGAAGGAATGGTTAAGTAGCTTAACCATAGACTCACAGAATGGTTTGGGTTAGAAGGGACCTTAAAGATCATCTAGTTCCAAGCGCCTGCCTCCGACCCCAAGCCTATCTGAGCCCCTCCTAGCTTACAGAGGTTTCAGAACACGCGCATATGAATGCGTAACCTTCTAGTGCAAGTACACACATATGATTCCCAGAATTGCTTTTCCTCTTAACAATAGCAGAAAATCTTTCACCTAAGAGGCACTTACAGGGTAAGATTAAGAGGATACATACAGTATTAAACTCTGCACTGTTCCAGTGGCCACGAGTAAGCCCCTGAACCACTCTGTTCCACAAAGCAGTACAGTGAAAACTGTACAACAGAAATACTTTGGCAGTTTACCCGAAAAGACATGGTGATGACTTATAGTACACCCTGAATAATATTTCTTCTCTGTGCTTTATCTGGACCAATAAATGCTTATGCTTCTGGATGCAGGAAAAGCTGTTTTTTCGCCTCTGCTGACATCCCATTAAAAACAAAATAAAGTAAACATATCAGAATTAGTCCCCTAAAGCTTCCATCAAGCCTTCTGCCATGAGCACTTTGGTCTTGTCTTTGTTTTTTCCTTTTGCCAGCTTCTGGCACTCAAGGGCAATCTATCTCTGGGAGAGAGAATATCACTCTTCTTCCTCAGGATATATGACCCAAGACCTAAAAACTGTGGTTATTCAGAACAACATCAGAGGGCCACATAATAAATAAGTAGCCAAAATTGTTGAAGAAAACTTCTTCAGGTGATGAGCATTACAATGTAATTTAAAAAAAATATACAAAATCTTCCAGTGAGTAATTATAGGGTAACTAATCGAAAGAAAAATATACTTCCTAAGTCTACCCAATAGTGATCAGTTTAAATCTTAAACCTGGGGCATTTTTCCCAGGATAACTGTGAGGAAGTATCTGACTTCTCATTATGCTTCCTGAAAATAATATTCCAGTTTTATTCTTCATCATTAAAAGGTAATGAAAGAAAGAAGCATCACCACCAGAAAATATATATAAGGCAGTTCAATGGGCTTTAGGACTTGATGAAAATGCAAACCTTCTAACGGCTCTCAGGCAAACCTTTGTTTTCAACTGATCATTACTAGTTCTGACCTTTTAAATCCTCTGCTGCTAAGGGAGAATCTGGTCTTTACAGAAAAGCTGTTCTGTATTCCATTCATAGACAGTGGAGAACTTAACTATATTTACTGGTATTTAACATATGGAGCATATTTGCCTGGAAGGTAGATGAAATCTCCCACATTTAAGATCAAATCAATTTGAATTTAAGGTCACATTTGCAGAAGTCAATGTTCTGCAAAATCAAAGAAGAGCTTGATTCTACTTTATTTTATTTCATTTTTCTCCACCAATCATCTGTGTAGTTTCCCATAATGCAGTTCTGCAACCTTCCTCCCTTCCTATCTCTGTTCACTCAAATATTCATATGGAAGCCAGTGATGTGACTCCAATCTTACTCACCTGAGTGGAGATGTGAGTGTTTAGGCCAAAGACAAACATGAACTGTATTCTGCAAACTTCACATTTTTACTTTTCACTTCCACAGTATCAGTCATATTGCAGAGCCTACTCACCTAAGTGTCTCATCTGCTTAAAGAGAGGTGCTCAGAATCAAACCTTTCTTCTTGAGATGAGATATGCCCAGTCTGGACCATCTAGTTTATGTGATTTCAGGACTAAGATAAAATAGGTTCATGTGATTTCAAGGTGAAAGTGTGTGTATCTTCATTCATAAGCAAGTGCTGCTACTTCAAAGGAGAGGAGATTTGCAGGAATCAATGATCTGCAATATCTTTTTGCTTAAGGTGTAATTGCCATCTAACATCACTTAGGGACTTTGCTGTTGCAGAGGTCTGGGAAACACAAGTCCGAAATACCACTTTCTGGTTGGGAGATTTCTAATATTGGAACATTGTCTTTGCACACTACCAGCCCACAGCCTTTTCCCCTGAAAGTCTAAACAGGAGAGGAGATAATAGGAGCTGCTCTTGATTTCCCTTTCCACCTTCCCTGTGAAAGAAAGATACAGCATGTCTGAAAATGACATTTATGTTGTTAATAATAATATTTATGTACTTTCTTTATGTAGTGTTCTTTAATTTTAAGTGAAAAAATGATTACTTAGTCTTGAAATCATGAAAAGTTATAGACAAAGTGGAAAGGAAAAAATAAAATATAGTATTAACTGCTTCCCCAAGGCCTAAAAGAAGGACTTCCTTTAACACAATGGAAACAATATTAGAAAAAATAGTGCAGAAAACTGGGGAAAATTCACAAACATGTATTTATTGGATTTTAAAATGATATTATTCATGTTACACATGGGATAGGCCACAGAAATGTGTCTAGAAGCATTTTCTGTTCTGATGAAAAGTTGTCAGCCACTTGAGCAAATGGTTTTGAAAGACAAAATAGAACAGGATAAAATATTTTTATCGTAAGTACACTTCTAAATGATTCAGGGGAAAGTTAACAGAAGCATCTTGCTGGCTGCTACTAAATTAGATCTTAGGTAAACACATGGCAAGTTGGGAACTCCTATTTATATTTCATGTTGTTTATTGCTGAATTGACAAAGGACTCCTAACCCGTCCCTGCCTGCCAGGATTTGAACCTGTTTCCATACAGTCAGCAGGACAAATTCACCTTGGATGTAAATGAACACAGTCCTACTGAAGTCAACTGAGTTGCTTTCTCCTGCACCAAGGCTTAATTTGATCCTAGATGTTTAGATCACTAAGCTGTGCCCTCTGGCTTAGAAATTCTTCAGCTGAAAGATTACTTTCTGACTGTGAATGCCAATAGTCTTCTTACTCTGGTAGCTGAAAAAGTAATAAGTGCATATAAGGGCTTCATGAACTGCCTCACAGGTGAAGGGAGACAGCCCATTCCATTCTGAAAGTGTCTCTCACCATTCATATGAAGAGGAAGTCTGAGGGAATTAAAGGTTAGTGTATTTTTGTGACTCTTACATCAAAAACAAAAAAGTTGGGACTGCTAGAGATGAGGGGGACAATATTAATTTGTTTCCATACAGCATTCATTCAGCTCTGAATCAACAGAGCTTGTAAACCTCTGACATATAGATTGACCCGAGGGGGAAGAAGGAAAGAAGGACGTAATTGCACCAGTTAATCTGGAAAGGCATCTGAGAGAACAAAGTCTTTAAAGAAAGCCTGATTCTGATCTTTGTTAGAATAGTGTAAATCTAGAGTGATGTCACTGAAATCAAAAGGGCGTCCCCTGCTTATTGGTTATAACCTGGATCAGAATTTAGCTTGGAATTGGTTGTTCATCCTCGACTAGCTTTGGTAATTCCAGTCACAGCTTTATAAGGGGAACTTACATATAGAATAGCAAATATTTTCAGTACATCATTAAACATTTAAGGAATTAACAGCGTTGTTTCACTGCTTTGGCATTTTGCTACAAAACCCACAAAACATTTTGAGTAAGGATTTGCCTGGTACTTATCAGGAAGGGAAAAAGAATCAGTAATGTGTACAGATCTGATTAGTAGGTTTATTCTAAGACTTGTTATATTCTACAGAGGAGTCAGGCCATCAGGAAGCAAAGTAACATGATCTCCAAAGCAGAATGGAGACAATGAGCCATCTATCATTTTGATCTATTGTACATTAAGAGATTAGCAAGTCTGGGAAAGAGAAAATATATAGAACAGAAGTGCATTCTCATTCTTCCTGAGAAATGGGGGCATTTGTGAGGCCCAGGGAGCTCTACAGGTAGAAGAGGAGCTCTTGCATTCTGCTCCCTTTGTTTGTGCCTCCCGTCCCATTGATGCAGACGCAGAGCCAGCCTGTCTGCTTGCTCTTCCTGTGATACGTGCTGCAAACCAAGGAGAGGGGCACAGAATCCAGTCTGTCACCTTTGTATGGAGCTGTGACATAAATGCGAGCAGGTAACTCTCATCCTTCCAGTCCCACTTTCCAATGCAGTATGTACCAGACTTAATGGAAGACAGGCTGACTGCAAACCTGTAGCTAACACATCATTTAAATAATCCCTGACTAATTAGTGAAATGATAATTCTAGGAGGTATTGAGTGAATTGGAAGGTGTCGAGTCCCACTGAAATGTAATGCTGATTTGATGCCTTTAAATTTGCTAGATGCTGTAACTAGCACTTCTGTTCACCTATTTACGATCACCAAGTTATTTATTATTGATCAGAAGCAGGTCTGGATGAGACTTGTTAAAACCGAGGTGCAAACTGTATGTTGCACTTTCTGGGAATAGTCTCCACATAAGAATAATTTCTCAAACATAACTCAGAACAAAATGTCATCTCCAAGCCACTTCTAAAACCCTGGCAGCAATGATGGCCTACTGGCAAAGGCTTTTGCCAGCTCATGTACATCATTGCTGGAAATGCTAGAACAAGAAGGCAGAGCTGGGTTTTACCATATTTTGAGCAAGAGCAGATCGATTTTAAAAACAATTTTGAAATGACAGTAATCTTTGAATCAGAGGTTATGATGTTTACTATAAAGACTTGAGAATCTTAGCTTCTTGTCTGCCTTTAGCATAGTCACTTGCGTGGGTTTATTCGCTTGGTCAGCCAGAAATCTAACAAATTGCTGTAACCATAAATTTTCCACTCAGTGCATTGAGAGTTGGTCCTGGCTGATCATACCGAAACCTACTGAAATGACATGAGTCTTTTAGACTCAGTGGCCGCTGCCAGTATTTCTTTGGCATTGCCAAACATGATGAGACATTAGGTCTGGATTTTCTAATCCACCTCTTTTCTTAGGAAAAAATGCAGTTGGGAGATTTAAGATCTGATCCTGTAAATTCTATTTCACACGAGCAAGCTCACTGCAGATTAAAGACTAATCATAGAGGGATTTGGAGGATTGGGCCCTTTGATTTCTCTTCATGCTAAGGCTCTTTTTTATCTGGATCATCCCATTGATTATTGTTCTCCATTTTTGCATAGGGCTTTAGGAATAATTAGAAGGAAATAAGATTTTCTGACTTAATCAGTAGCATGTAAAAAAGTTACATTTTTACATGATAAACAATGTATCATCCAAAACAAATATCTCCAAGGCATTTGGACTTGCTTCTAATTGACAGCTTGGACATTATCACAATTGTGGGATTGCTCTTTGTTCTGACTCACAGACACAGTGAATGTTTGATCAATGTTACCTTTTTAATTCTTGATAACATTATGAAAATGCTAAGAAATGTTACAGCAGATAACCTTTCTAGACCAAACAACAGCATTAACCATGTGAAGTTAATCACTGACTACAGGACATTTACTTAATTTAACGTTAAAAAAGTTTTGCTCACACTACTCAAACTTTCCCTTCATTTTTATCTCCTTTTCTCCAAGGCCAAAGATAAGATTTTCCTCTTACTTACTGTGGGTCAGCTTTCCATGAGACTCAGGTCTGCCTACAACCAAAACCAAATATTTATGGGTATGTGGGTATGAAACACCATAATGATAAATGCATGATAGTACACCAGAATGAAAGATTTCAAGACAACAGTATTTGCTGTCCGAGTTGGACATTTACTTAGTCGGTGTAGCGAGGAGCAGGTACTTTGATAGAAATCAGATGAAGTGGTTTTGAATGAATAAGTCTATACTCTGAAGTATGACTTCAGGGATCAGGACATATGAGTGCACAGGTGTCATTTTGCAATGAAAGCTGCTAATGCTTTCTGTACGTGCCTAAAAACACTTTGTTTCAAGGTTGTGCTTCTGAGAGGATATAGCTCTGCAGGTTTCTTTAAAAAGAATGAAGTGCTAAATAATGGATTAAAGGCTAAAAAAGGATTTGAAAGGTCTTCACTGTATTCTTAGTATATTTCAGTTATTCATTTTACTCCTTAGAAACACACTTACAGACTGTATTTAAATTTGAAGCATGTCATGGCATTGCATATTCTTAGACTGATCAGATAGACTTGGAAAATTTGCTGTTTAACCTTCATTAATTATTACACAGAAACCTGTTTCGACAAATAAAATTGCCTGTAGTTTGGTTCACTTGAGGTTACAACTGGCTTCGTTTTTATGTATTTATATATGGATATCTATCTTTACATTCTCTCTGCTGAATTCCTCGTGCAATACAACAGATGCTTGGCTTTAAGCATGTTAGTAATCACACTAGTCCTAACCTCTTTGCCAAACAGAGGACGTAGTGGACGTTCATGAAACTCACGATAAGTCCTGCAAAAATGTAAACATATTCTTTATTCTATGCACGTTAACAATGAATGTCACTACTGGTGTTTTAATTAGATGTCTTTGCTGGATGAGTACCTAAGTAGAAATTACCTGACTAACTTCTGTCATTAATAAGAGCACAAATCCTGTCCTTTCTCTCCCTACCTCTCCCAGGAATTCACATGGGAATCTGACAGTCAGAGCACCAGTTTCACCTGGGTGTGAGTGGGGCCTCGTTACTATGAAGTCCTCTGCAGGTGGAGCATGAGCTTGTTTTATACAGGGGGAGGCTAGTTTTGAAACTAAAAAATCATCACTTCAGATTTAAAAAATAATAATTTTTGCAGTGTTTGTCTACTACTACTTATATTAGTGGAAACCTCAGTAGTGCAGCAAGAAAGAAATAACAGCTGTGTTGTTAGGTGGGTTTGTTAATAGTGGTTGTCTTCTGCAATCCTCATCAGCAATGTACTGACTTTTTGCTCATACTCCTCAGGCTGCAATACCAAGGGCTAAAAATGCCAGTCATTTCTACTTAACCTTCCAGACTGTTACCACTTTATCCAGCTGTGTGAAAATGTCTTGTCTTACTAAGGCAGTATTTTATTTCCCGCATGATTAATTGATTTCCATGGTTAAATATAGGAGAGAAACACACTTGACCATGGTTGCCAAAGCCATACACTGAAGATTTTTTTTATTTTTTTTTTTAAGTCTAGTGAAATTTGATTCTATTTTTCAAGTAACCATTAGAGTCAGTGTCTGTCTCAAATCAAACATTATTATACTAATTTCTCAGGTTGTTTTGTAAGCCGGCTGCCATTCTTGCAACACGATGTGAATGACACCATTCAACTGTTTAAATTTTTGTAAAGTTCAAAGTACAACAGAGATAGGAGAGCTGGATAAGATGGCAGTTTTATTACCTGCAAGCTAGTCACTATCAGTGATTAACAGGGTTGGAAGGATTATATCCCATTTATATTTCTTTAATGAACTAAAATCAGAGCTGATATCTGTTCTTATTGCCAGTGTTAAAGACCTTAGCCTTTTCAGATGTAGTTTCTTGATTTTACTTGGCACTATTTATATCTTAACCTGAAAAGCTAAATAATATCCTTTTTTTTAACCTGAGTTCTGATTTACATTTTACATACATCTATGGCATCACTGGCAATGTGTTTGACTATGGTGACGTATGATGTCTGTTGAAGTGAACATCAAAAAATCACTTAATCACTTGTAATGTTTTCTCCTTTCCTAGGCCAGGGTTCTGTAAGGGTAGAGTTCTGCTAATGCACACTTCTGCCGGGAAGCTTCCCAAGGTGGGGCACAAAAGATGCTAAGTGGCAGGAGGAGGATGAGCAGAAGCCATTAACATTCCCTCAGCAAGGTCAGATTTGATGTTTCCTTTGTTTGTAGTATCCAAATTAAGAAGATGCTTCTGTGCTCTCAGTGTTGCTTCTACATAAACATACTCCTGGGTAATCTCAGGCTGGTCACATCTCCTTACTATTAGCTACCCATTAACAAGCTGATTGAAAAGGACCCAGCACAGCTTACACAAAGCACTGACTATTTTCCAGGAAGACCAAATTTCTCGTCAGCTTCATCAACACTTCAGACTATCAATATACAGAGTAAAACACTCTGGTTCTGAAAGGCTATGATCACAGGAGAAACCTTTGCATTCTTTCTTTTTTTACTGCAAACATGTTGGGGGGGGGGGGGGGGGGGGGGGTTATCGGGGGTGTTTTTGGTGCTTTTTTTTTTTTTTTTTTTTTTTTATTTCATTTTTTTTTTTTTTTTTCTGAAGCCAGTATTACCAGCCATTTTACTTGTACTTTACTATTATTATCTAGGTGATGGCTGTGACATGTTGATCATATATGGCAGTGAGAAAATTGATTTCCCTCAACAGAAATGCTTCCAATTTTCCCTGGGCCATAATTTTATGTCCACAACAAAATAAAAGGGTCATTTTCCTTAAGATGAGGGAATTGAAATCTTTGATAAAAGCCATGGTAAATGTTGTACTTTTGATTGCAGAAACTGCAGTTTTCACAAACATCTCTCCTGTCTGCTCTGTGTGCATGTGGCTTTCTGAGGAGTAAGTGGAGGTGAGAAAAGGAGAGAGAGAAAGAAGGCAAAAAATTAGCTTTGTGAAAGACTAAGAAGTTCTGAAAATCTGCAACTTCTTCTTGGACGCTAACATTTGTTTCCCTGGGAAACTTTAGGACTTTATTGGTAGCTTTCAGTCAAGCATCTCCTTTTCAAAAATGACTAGTCAAAGCCACATTTTGCAACCACCTGTTTTTAGATTTAGTTGCCTTTCTGGTATGATTTTAAACAAGCGTGATGGAAAATGTTGATCTAAATAAATCAAAATATATATATAACAAGACTATAATCATAGCACAACAATAGAATGAAAACGATCTCTTCTACCCTTAAACAATTCCATAGCCATATTTATTAGATTACCATTTCTGGCAAAATACAAAATTATTGGCTGATGAGACTAAAAGCCACTTAAGGCTGATTCTTCTGTCAAACAATTTCTTTGAACGTATAGAAATTTTTGGAAACATTTTTTTCTTCTTTGGCTCTTTACATTGAAGGCTGGGAAGTTGACGAGACAGTCCAACATTTTTTTTCAGATATAATTATGTAAGTTGTATTTGTTCAGCAGCCTGAACAAAATTTACGTTAATGAATAAAATTTTCTTACATACTCAGGAAATCCTGAAAAATGACCTTTTAGTATTCTACTCCACCGATCTTGCATGTCCATAGTCCCATTCGTCTGTGTAACACAAGTGACGATGTCTCACTAGAAGGTTTTGTTTCTCTAAAACTACACTGCTTCATTCCTTACTTCTACAAGATGAAAGATGCTCTTAACTGGCCTCATCTCAGTTTGGTTTGTGGAGTGCAGGGGACTTGTACCCAATCAAAGCTGTGTTTCCAGAGTTTACAATGAAGGAGCATTTGAACAAGAAACAAAGCGTGAACAGTCCTTTCCCTGTGGGTCTGGTCCACATTTAGTGCCCAGAACCAGATGTAAAGAATAGCCATTTTTTTGACTGAAACACACCATCAGATATGTACAAGGTTTTCTCTTGCTCTCATATATGTGAGGGAGAGTTCACTCAGTTTGATGGCCTGATGGATATTTGGCTGCATTTTTTTAATATAGTTATGATACTCCACCTCTTCAAAAGCTGGTGAAATCTGAAGTGGCTGATACCCTTTAAATTGGATGTTTTTCAGACTTTCCTCTGCTTACAGGTAACGTGTGCAGGAATACAGCATATAAGAACCACGGGAGTACAAAGGTTGATTAGGATGCTGAGGTGCTGCTAACATCTAAAAAGAAAAGTGGTTTGAGGATCTAACCCATCCTTGCATGTTGTACATGTATTGTTTGCAACACCCAGAAGATGTGTATTTGTTGGAAGAGTTTATCTTGTTTATCTTTGCTTATTTCATCTGTAATCAGAGAGGAGAGAAATGGAGGTGAGTTCCGATTGGTAAGTTGTGTTCACTTCACCAGGGACATAAACAGGAAGCAGTAAGTCATGAACCAAGAGTAGTGAAAAAAAAAATTAATGGCAGCTTTTTTGAGGCAGTAATTTTCACAGCACCAGGAGAAGTAACTGTTCTTTCCTTCTGACTTGGAAGTTACTTTCTGAGTAACCAATAAAATCACATTCCAATAAAATCACATTCTCATAATTTTCTTGGACATCAGGGTGTTAGATCGCAGCAAGTACTGAAAAAGAAGAAAGCTTGTATCTTTTACATAGCTAGTGATGGAAGGGCTTGGTTATAAGAGGATTTTTGCATTCTGTCTTCTATGGATGGTATATCACAGAATAGACAAGGCCAGTTGTGAGAATTTGGGTTTCTGCTCCCGATTTTTGCTTTTCTTATTGAGACACAGTACACGGGATCTCCTCTGCATTTTCACATGCTGAACCAGCGGAGAAAATACAAAGTCAAGGGAAGTACATCTTAGGGGAGAAAATTGTTCTGCACTATGTTTAGAAGTGTCGGGAAAGAATCACTATTAGAAATGGCAAAAGTATGTGCAATCAAAAGCAAGAATCACTTTCTGGTGGAGTGAGCAAAGAGAAAATTAGATGGGTTTAGTATGATATCACATCTCATCAAACAGAGAGAGGAAACATAAAAAACGAGGCATCTGAGAGGCAGAAACAGATGCTAGAATGAGGCCTTTCTTCGTAGAATAGGCACAGTCTTGAACTCTGTTCTTAATGATTACTTCAGGAAATAGTATCAGAAAGGAAAAGATTGTCTCTGAGGTGACACTGATACCGGCAGTGACAACATTGGTGACTGCTGCTGTTCTTGCTCAGAGAGAGGAAGGACTCAAACCCTGTGAAATGTTCCTGGATAGCCAATGGCAGCCAAATTTGATTCCAGCTGAACTCAGAGACTGACAAACGTGTTGTGTGTGGACTGTGTTTTGCCTCTCTTGGTTAACCATCTGGAAATGTGAATTGGAAATGTGAATTGTGGTACACCGGGAGCAATCACCCATTACAGCTGAGAGTGGATGATGGGAAATGAGATGGGAAAATGGAGCAGACAGCGTCTGCTGGGATTCTGAAATTGGCCAGAAAAAGAGCACACAGAAGCCAGGGATGCTGGGGTTACATGATTATGTGCAGTCCACACTCCCTTATCCTCCTAGTACCCAAACTTTTTAAGGGAGACTCCTGCAGTATCTTTTCTTGCTGTGTAAGTGCAAGTTTTGGGATAGTATAGAGCATCGTGAAGTGCTTTTCAGTACTGTGAAGGCCAGGTTCTATCATCAGTCACATCTGAGCAATTCTTTTCACTTCAACAAATCTGGAAGATTCCACTTTCCCTCTCAGATATTTTTTTTCCATCATCAGAATAAGAAATGCTATTTATTAAGGATAAAATCCACATCTACCTAGTGATAGTTTGAGAATTACCTAAGCAGACACAACAGATGCTGCCTTACTAACATCTGCAGAGATTTGCATTTTTTCAAGAGTGGCAGAAAATAGCAGATCTTAGCAACTTTTCACCAAAACCCTAGATAGACAGCACCCACAACAGAAATATTGCTTTTTGGGATTTAAGTAATTCTTAGACCCTTGCAGTTCTCTGAACAAAGGTGTATTTGACCCAGAAAGATATGAGAAGTGAGAGGTTATTCATAAATCAAAGGAAAAAGTAAAAAAAAAACACCCTTTTATTATATAAATTTGATAGCATGGAAGTTCTGTGTATTGAATCACTGTTTTGCTTATAAGCATATATTTTCAGGGACATAGAATCACAGAATCAGTCATCTAGGTTAGAAGAGACCTCCAAGACCACCAAGTCCAACCTCTGACCTAACACTAACAAGTCCTCCACTAAACCATATCCCTAAGCTCTACATCTAAATGTCTTTTAAAGACCTCCAGGGATGGTGACTCAACCACTTCCCTGGGCAGCCTATTCCAGTGACTAACAACCCGTTCAGTAAAGAAGTTCTTCCTAATATCCAACCTAAACCTCCCCTGGCGCAACTTTAGCCCATTCCCCCTCGTCCTGTCACCAGGCACATGGGAGAACAGACCAACCCCCATCTCGCTACAGCCTCCTTTCAGGTACCTGTGGAGTGCAATAAGGTCACCCCTGAGCCTCCTCTTCTCCAGGCTGAACAGTCCCAGCTCCCTCAGCCGCTCCTCGTAAGACTTGTTCTCCAGACCCCTCACCAGCTTCGTTGCCCTTCTCTGGACTCGCTCGAGCACCTCCATGTCCTTCTTGTAGCGAGGGGCCCAAAACTGAACCCAGTACTCGAGGTGCGGCCTCACCAGAGCCGAGTACAGGGGGACAATCACTTCCCTGGACCTGCTGGCCACGCTGCTTCTTATGCAAGCCAGGATGCCGCTGGCCTTCTTGGCCACCTGAGCACACTGCTGGCTCATATTCAGCCGACTGTCAACCAATACTCCACCATTTTTCATTTATTTTACATCCTGCTCAGTTTCATTGTTAGTAGCACTCCAGGAGCCCTCTTCAGCTCTCCTGCCTGACTCATGGAGGGAGTACTCACAGCAACCCCCATTTGGAGGTGCTTCAGGACAGTAGCAGAAGGGGCTCATTCCTGGATGGGTCTGAGCTCAGAAATAATTAGTAATATCTTACAGCACCTAAATCCCTGAGGATCTTACATGGCATACGGCATTACCAACTGCAGCCTTGTCAGTGACACATGACAACCATCTTGTGACTGGGAAAGGTGGCTTTACGCTCTATGCAGCTGTCCCACCATGATGCTTCCTGGCACTGAATTTCTAGCAGCCCTGTTCTCGTTTGCATCCTGGATGCAATAATTTATCTAATAATTATGAGGAGAGCACAGTCCATCAGCACAGTGGCGTGGGTCCTCCACTCATCCTTCTGTTGGAAGTTTTGGAGCACCGTGGGTCTATACGTTAAGTGTGGAACAATGTAGTATGCAGCAGAGTCTTGTGAACAGTTTCCTTTGTACCTCAGTAAATCACATCTATTAGGTTACTAAGCCCTTCCTGCTGATGGACCAGTGTAAATGGGACATAATGGAAGAGAAAATTTAACCCCATAGCAGTAATAATGTTATACCTATGTCACTGTATCCTGCTATAGTGCTACAGATTGTATTCTGTTTCCTGTTTATCTACGGCAAAGAGTTTGGTACCTTTTGTAACAATAAGGCTTTATTTCTTTCATGATTTTTAACTGGTTCCTCTTGCTCTCTCTCTTCTGCCATGCCATGCTGCCATATCTCATAATTCTGGAGTATCAGGTTTGGTGAAATATTACTGCATATTATTTGTACAGATTGCAGATAGAAGCAGCATACTGGGAACAAGAAAAATGTCAGATTCTTGCTTAAGGAGCTTACAGTGGTGGTCCTACCATCCGGTACACAGGTACTAATTTTTTGTACAAGAGATGAGTCTGATTGTTTAGTCCTCACCTAAATTCACAGCTAGAGGTTGGAACCAAAAGGACAACTCCAAAGGCTAAAGCAAAGTCCTCTACCTTTTCTTTTTAATGAATAACAGAGCTCGCTGACTATTATAAGTGATTTGGCACCTCAATATGCAATAGGCCTAGAATGACATTTTTCAAAACCACTACACATCTAATTTGCATTGATTGAAGATCCCATGAGGCACCTAAATACCTCTGACAACCTTACTGTGTCAATTCATAAAGCTCGCATAACTTCCTCTTTCTCACATGGTGCACACTCTTGATTTTTACCATGTGAAAACCTACAAATTCATGTTCCCTTGATTAAAAGGATAACTGTATCTGTAAGCAATTTTCAGGTATTATGGAAAGCCTTTCTAAGCAGTGCTTTCTTCTTCTTGTAATATTCATTGCAGTTCTCTGCAGCCATCCTGCTGCAGAGTATGCGCATCGTATTCAGATTGAGACATTGTGATGCAACAATATGAATTTCCTAACTGACCTTCAGTTCTCTTGTGCCATTGCAAAATGCAGCTTTCTGTTCTGCTAAGTAAATCTCACAAAGAAGGGACGAGTGAAAACTGATTTTTTCACTCTTTTGCAAAAACAACAAAAAGGTTGCTTCTGTATCTGAGAAATTCTTTTGCTCATCTCTACTGGAGACTGAATTGTTTATTGTATTGACGGCACATCATTTGGGATGGGTTTTAACAAATATGACAATTTATCTGTATCAAGGACTGGGGGTGGCTGTTTTGCTACATTAAATACCTTTGCAATCATTTTTTTCTTTCTTTCTCTCTTACTTTTTTTTTTTTTTTTTTTTTTAAGCACTAAATCTCAGCATGACTGTATCCTGCAGTGGAAAATTACTACCCATTCAGAAATGTGCCTTGTTGCATTACAGTCGTATATTTGAAGACTCAAAGCTCTATCTGCAGCACAAAGGCATGCTCAACAAATGACTTAGCATCTTTGTTCCTTTACCACTACACTTTATGACAGCATTTTCTACTTGTTGTAATCAAGGTATGCTTGTGCAATTAATCTTTTTGCTCTTTAGCTTATCTAATAATTATGCATCTTCATTAAAATGGGATATTACAATTGATAGCTATCTGAATTTGTTTCTAGTTGTGTAGGAATTAGTCTCTGAATGAACGAACGAATGAATGAATAAATCAATGAATGTTTTTGCAGCAACAGATGACAAAATTTAACATGTACTATCTCTTTATCAAAAAGGCTGCCAGGAACAACATTTACAATAAATAGTCTTTTTAGACCAAATGCAGAGAGGTACATTCCTAGTCAGCTCTGCATGCATGATGCAAAAGGTAAGAGGATCCAGCTACAACTACCCTTTTGGGGGGTTGACTGTTAAGAATTTCTCTCTCAATATGCACTTGGATCCACATTAGAAGCAGTCGGAGGCTTTTAAGGGTAGAAAATCTCAGGACAGTGTACAAAATCAGAGTCAGGGTCATGACCTTGACTATTGATCCAGCCTCTCTTATTTCCACAGCTTGCTGAGGCTTGTTCTTCCAACCTGCTGGTGTACATTAGAGCAGAAATCCATAACATGGCCATGTTCATCCAAGCACAGGAAGAAACTAAATTAAATGTTAAAAAACAATCTGAGGCTAGAGTTGGAGACAATTCATCATGATCCTAGACGTCAGGCAGGTAGGATGACCAAGAGTTCCTCAGCCAATAGACCCCAAAGAGAATATGGAGGGACCTCAGTGCCTCATTTGTCAGGTACAGAACAGAGAGTCAGAAAAACACCAAGGAAAAAAAAAAAAAAAGTCTACTGAAGGTCAGTGTTTTAATTTCCAACCATGCACAAAAAATCATATTTTGGAATGCAACCTGTAATTAAGGTTCAGGGAAGAGAGGGAGGGAGATAAAAAATGATCTGAAGTTAATGTATTAACAGTCAAAATTAGGAGGAAATAAAACTTTGCATGGAAGAAGTGTACTAAAAATTGAGTCCAGCTGAGTTCTTACAACTCTGGAGCTCAAGTTCAGGTGACAGCATTTGACCACTGACTTCAGTAACCTATTAAAATCAGCAGTCAGTCTCTTTTTTCACTTTCAAAAGGTATCTCAGTGGAGTGCTAACCTTTCTTCTTGATGAAAGGGGCTTAAAGATATATAACCTGCGATGCAGAGAATGAACTCAGCATGTTTAATAAGAGAGAGATTCTGTAGGCTGGTCGAACTGTTTAGCCCTTTGCTGATTCCCAAGCTGATCTTATTTGTTCTGGAGACAGAACACATGTCCCTTATATACTCAACCAAAACATGTAACCTAAAGGATACTTCTCTCAAATGGCCTTTTTTTTTTTTTTTTTTTTTTTTTTTTGGTCTGCTGGGAACTACAAGACATACATACTTTGAAAGTACTGTGCAAATACTACAGTGATTGCAAATAGTCACAAACCCCAGTGCAGTCAGCACAGCTGCTGTTCTAATTTAGCTAGCTGGTGAAAAGAAGAACTTGCCAGTTTTGTGAACATGAATTACATTTCCTGTTGTGGTTGAATTGTGTTCTATCTCAAAACATTGATAAGCAGGTATCTGAGCTGAAAATAGTCTACTGTCCTTTAAATTTATTTCTAAATTATGTTATATTATTTGTGCGTTATCAGCATGTGCTGTTAAACCTCATCATGGTGAATGCCAATCTGATGGAACGTAATAAGACATAACACAGTTTGACAGCTAATATTTAAAGAAGAAATCTTATCTCTCACTATCTAAATAGCAAAGGGCTCCCATTCAGACACTTACAGATTCTTAGTGGATATCTTGAGAGAACAGTTAACCTGAGCTTTCTTGGAATGGTTCTCCAGTATAGACTGCAGCTTTGTACATTTATGAACCTAAACCAAAATGCATTCTAAGTGATTTTGAAATTCATGCTAAACAAGTTATGTACTGCCTTTCTAATTTGTGGTACTCCAAGCAAAATTATGTAAGAGATATGAGTGAACTGCTGGAATTTTATTCCTTAGATGTCTTTTACCAAGTGTTCTGCAATATCTGAATCAAAGAATGTATTTTAACAAGGCACTTTAAAAACTAAGCTGTTTTCCAGTTAACAAAGGTGGGAAATATTTGACATATCTTAGGTACATTTGCTGAACACAAATTCCTGGAGGCTGTGCATCACACTTTGCTCTGGTTTCTTGCCTGGCTCCTTTCCAGTTAGCCCAGGGTGACTGTAATTCCATTTTCCTGCATTATTAATACTTGCCATTCACACAGACATAACCAAGTACTTGGCAGTCTACATGTAGCTAGAAGATCTATATCCTACTGCCAAGGATTAACACTTTGTCATATTCTTCCAAAGTGCCTACATTTTTGGATTGTTATGTTTATCCATCCTTAGCTTAATTTTTATCAGCAAAAGCTTAAAGTTGTATACTGGTAATTTCAAAGTTAAAAATGGATTTTTATGGATGAATATCAGGGCAATAATACCTTATGTTCACCACTTGAAAAACTGAAGCATTTCAAATTATGTATCTTATTTGGAAAGTTTGACTTGAATATATCTGAGTTTCATAAATGATCTTTTAAATTGTAAAACTACTTGAAAGTTGAAAAGTTGAAAGGAACTAGTGAAAAGATCCTTCAGCTTCCCAAAGCAGACTTCCTTTTCTGAAAATAAGGGATCAACTTCACACCAATGAAGCACGTTGTGTCAGAGGTACATCTACCACCACTGAATTCCAGAGGTACCCCTGATCCTGACTGAATAATTTAATTGCATGTCAAGACTCTGATACTCTCTGTGCAGATGGTAAGCTGTAGCAAATGTAGTGCTCACCAAAAGCACCACTCTGAGAAGAGAGATGACAGCATGCCACCTTGTTGCAATGCCTATTGACCCACTTCTGCTCACAACTATCCTGGCCAGCATGCATGCACACGAACTCATCATTCAATAAACCTGAATCCTTCAAAAGAGCAGAAACAAACAGTAAAGCCATTCTCAGCCATTCAACTAGGTATGATCTGTCCTTGCAGCATTTTTGTAGCATGCTATGTGACAGGTTTTTGTCTTCATGATCTCTGACTTGCAGAGAGTAAAGGTTTTATTAAAGGAGAAGCAGATATTGTATTTTGCAAGCATTTCAATATCAAAGTGAAAATTTTCAGGTTTCAGTCAAGAAAATACAACTGAGCACTGTCATAAAACATTTTCATTTTTTACACTGTAGCCACTTTAATGCTGTTATATTCAAATACTCCAACAACTCCATGGATGTTTAGTGGCACAGATTGGTGACTATTGCCTTTGACATCTCCAGAAGTCAAAGTTCCTAATCACACTATATATATTCTGATTAGTACATCTGCTACCTATCAAAACTAAGATTTATCCTTTTTCAAAGATGAAAGCTTCTGCCTTCCTGTTCCCTGATGACAACCATTACCCTCTCAATGTACGTATCACACTGTAATTAAGGGGTGTGATGGTCCTATGAAAGAGCTTCCAGCCTGAAGAAAGTGATCATTTCATTTAGCCATCCAAAAAGATGAAGAAAGGTGTCCTGGAAGTTGAATTACTTTTTGTTCAATACTTTTCTGTCCCCTTTTTGAAGATTCAGCTGGCCTCTTCCTCCATGGTTATGTCAACAAGTGCCACTGCTGTACCTCCAGCCACCTGCTACTTCCCACAAACACTGAAGCAGTGAGTATAGAAAGAGTCAGAAGAAAAGCAAAAAGGCAAAGTATGAAGTTTTGATGTATGAGAAATAGTTTTGTATGAGTCAAAGACAAGGACAAATAGGAAGCGAAGACCTTGGAGGGTTTCCAGTTCACTAAGAGGATTCATTTATACATCAGGTGCCATGGCCTTAATTTTCATCTGTTTTTGTTCAAGTCAGATACGTGTGGGAACCAAGGACATTGTCTCTATTTGCTTTTGGAAAAATCATAGGCATTTTATACCGTGTTAAAATGTAGTAATATTCTGTGCCAGGTAATGCAGTCCTTCCAACCTCAGGATTGGATTTGCATGATAATATTTATCTCTCCAGGTTTCTAACAATCAAATAATAGAACTCCACAAGCAGGGTCTGGGATATTCTGTCTGGGAAATGCAGTCAAATTTGGACAAGTTCAACAACCCTTTGAAATATTAATTTACCGTAGTACATTAGTAGTTTTAATGTAGATGTCTGTGTTGTGTTAATGATGATTCCTGTTGTTCCATATTACTGCTTTATAGGACTGAGAAATAAGATGAAGAAGAAGAAGAACTCTGACAGAAATTGTAGCTGAGAGACTACTGAATAGTACAAACACCAGCTGGTAACCTCCTAGTGCAATAACAAACTAGCATTTAGAAAAAAATCTGAAACACTAGTGTTTCTGAGGAACTTGGCTGTAAATGCTGGCCCTAGACATAGGCTAGAGGAATAAAAATGGAACTCCAATGGCATATGGCAGGCCATTCTGCATAGACTTTGCGGTTACTGTTAAATCATATAGGTCTGTCCTTTAATAGCCTCAATCTGGTGTTTATAACTGTTTAATCCAAAAGATTTTTGTAATTTTTTCTACACAGTCTTGGGGTACCTCCAGTTGGGCTTGCTTTCCCTAGGCCAAGTATCCTACGGGTTGTTTTGCCCTGCCCTGAAGTGAAAAAATACCTGAATGACACAGGCACTGGTTAGCTAAATGTGAGTTGAAAACTTAGAATTAGACTATATATTTCACTTCTTCAGATAAAGGCTCTTGGACATTGTTATTTGATCATAGAGATTTCTACAGACTGACATACCATAGAAGAACATTTTCCCATTTTGTTTGGAATTTGGTATTCTTAATCTTTATACCATGTTAACATCTAAAAAAAGATCTGAAAACAGTTTTGTGGTCCAGTAGTTAGAATGAAAGTCTCCAAAGACATGTAATTTTTATTGTTTGCTTAACTTGGCTGCAAAATTTGGTTCACCTTAATATTGTGCTTAACTTAGCTGCAAAATTTGATTCATCTTAATTTTATGCTTGAGACCACACTTACTTTTCCAAATACATCAATGCAGTTCCTTGCTGCTTAGGTAACAAGGAAGAGCGTATCTCATAATTTGCCTCCTTGGAGCCCTAGTATTTTATTTCTTGCATGAAGGAAAGTGGCCATCAGAATGTAGGAGCACTGCATTATAATCAGAACAGGACTTAAAAGGAGGACCCTAATTCATTGGGGGTTAGTTGAAAGTCTCCTTATGAGCTATAATCAAGTAGAACTCAATAATATTTTGCAGTGAAAAACATACCATCAAAAGCTTTTTTGTTTTTGTATGTTTGTTTTTGTTTGTTTGTTTAATGGTATCACACAGTTTTCATTGTCCTTTTTAAAACATCACAGAGGAGTTAAAGGACCATGACAGATAAATGCAGTCTTTAAAGCTACTCATGCATTCTTAATGGACAGCTTGTTAATTTGAGGTCTAGGTCATGAATTTGAATGCCATTCACTAAACACCTCTTTGTCAACAAAAGCTAGTTTTCCCTTAGGGTAAATTGTAACTCATTAATTGTAATTAAATTAAACATATGCGACAACTAGAAAAAGCAGGGAGCATTCAGTGAGGAACACTGGTATAGCAGTCCATGGTTGAGTTCTTGGATGTTCAGTTTTTTTGCAAATGAGAAGAAAGTAAAAGTCCATAGTTTTAATAGTAGATATAGTCCATAAAGAGAATAAGAAGTAAATACCTTCCCCATTTAATTTTTATTTTTTTAATTAATGTTCCATTGGACACTAATATACCCCCAAAATTGACATTAAAAGTCAGGGTTTTTTATTTTGCAGATTTGAGCCAATAGTCATGATATTCAAAATATTTCGTACCTTGTAAATCAACCCTAGGAAACTGTAAACAATTTTCAGTCTGTATTTATGTTTATAGTAGTGATTAAACTGCTTTAACAACAGAGGCCTTTGTACTTGGAATCCCTGTGTAATCCATCCTCAAGTCCTCAGTTAAATCAGTTTGGTTGTCAAAGATGAGTCCCTAATGGCCAATGGACCACATCACAAAACCATCATGTAATTGCCACTATTTGGCATATTTGGCAGTTCCTATTAGGAGAGGCCCAGGACTGAGCTTGCACACTGAAGCGTTACATCATCACAGATTGGACACCATGAAACAAGAACTGGGTTGAAAAAGATATACTGGTTTGTACTTCTTTTTTTTTTTTTTCTCATTGAAAATGTGGATAGAGGTTTTTATTCAGATTTGCAAGCTTTAGCCACACTTAAAGAAATCCTGGATGTGCAGAAATATTTGATTTTCATTATTTTATCATTTCCTTTTTTTTTTTCCAAGTACTATTTTTTCTTTCAAATTAATTTGCTAAAATTGTTACAAACTCATGAAAAGTTTTTACAGTTTGGGGGAAGGAATGTTTTTATTAGAAGTGTACTAAAGCATCATACACAAGAAGAGAGCAAGCCATGGTGCATGCAGACACTGAAACTGCAGTTGTGATTCAAGCACTAAGTGGTTAACTTAGAAGACTGAGGACATTCAGAAACAGTAGGTAACTGACCTTGTATTATTTGTTCGGCTGAGATATGTGCTTATAAAAATTCAGTTAACATGCTCTCTGCAGTTTCCTAGCTGCAACCCTATTGGGAGCACATCTCTATTTAAAACATGTGTGTTGTTTATCATCACTATTTGTATCAAAATCCCCACTGTGAATAGTCAGGTGACAGATATTAAAGTGGGGAGCCTTGTATAAGCAGGAGTGCTAGGCCCCTTTGAATGTGTATGGAGAACGTTAAATGGAGTGTGGGGTGAAGATATACTTCACCTTTCCCTGATGCTATGGTATACTCACGAGAAACCCCAAAATGTATGTTATTAATGAACACCACGGCATTGCAGATGAATGATCTCTACATGAAATGATCTCTACATGAAAACTAATTCATGAACTCCAGTTTCTAAGGCTTCTTTCACGTTACTAACTTATCTCACCTTCA
The DNA here is from genome assembly GCF_011077185.1 of Oxyura jamaicensis. Lineage (NCBI taxonomy): Eukaryota > Metazoa > Chordata > Aves > Anseriformes > Anatidae > Oxyura > Oxyura jamaicensis. Next base: position 2,544,041 of record NC_048902.1, on the reverse strand, counting down.
TCATTGACCTAGGCCTGGGCAGAAGTGCCTCATCAGCAATAGAGACATACCATTTCCAAAAGTTCTCACTCAAAGAGGCAGTTTGAGTAACAAACTGCCAGCACTGTAAAAAGTGTTTGGATCTCTCCCTGTTGTACAAAATGCAAGCTACTGAGCTGATAAGAGTACATGGGAAATTCAAACTCCCAAAGAAGGATGAAAGGCAGAGGGAAACAGGAAGATAAGTATCAGATTTGTTTCCTTCTCTGGCTTTAGAAACCAAATCTTTAAAAAATAAATAAATAAATAAAATTGAAACATTGCCTGGGAGCTAAGCAAGACTTAATGCACATGCTGTCTCTGTCACTATTTACTCCTGAGGTCTTGGAGTAAATAAACCCACCTTCCACAGAGAGTTACTCTTCCTTACTTCTAGTCACAACATAGAAGTGCTTCAATAATACAGGAATGACAGCCATAAGAGTAGGAATGATCCTTACAGTTGCATTGTCCATCTTTCATTTAGCTCCTGTAATGGAGCTCAGCATTAACTACTTATTCTTCATTTCTTCTGTTTTCTGCTTACTTCTGATGTATCAAAACCCTTCCTAAGAACTAGCTCTTTAAGATCTGAAAACCTCTGTTTTACTAACAGGTAAAGGAGGCTGCATGGGATTATATAACTGCCAGTTTCACAAGCAACCTGTGAAATTTTTTGTTCTGTCCTCTCTGTGGTTAGCTAATCTTTCCCTTTCTCTATCAGCAAGCAGTGTCCTGTTGGTTTAACACTATCATCTGTCTTATAAATTGTATTTGTGTGATTGAGTAATGATCAGGAAGTGACATACCTATTTTGCTTTCCCAGGTGTTATGTGCTCCTCCTCATAAAGTGCATTGCTGTTACAGAGCACACAGCTGGTTGATTTGTTGACCATATTTTTTATTCTGCTTTGCTACTTCATGAAGAAAAGCATTGCCTTCTGAGCCCCAATTTTTGTATAGCCAGTTACCTCGTCTCCTGCTATGAAAATCCAAAAAAGAATCCCCCTCCATTGGACTTGTATTCACTAACTCTAAATCTGTGGGAGCAGTGATCAGGAGCACTAAGTGCTAATGCATATTGTATGAGGCTTTGCCACAATGCTTGGCCTTCTCTGGAAAGCAGATAAATGTAGAAAGCATTCCCCACAGTTCAGCAGGTACTGTGCCTCTGTAGACAAATTCAACTGAGCTTTATAGCATACTCTGATCTTTGGTGGATGCAGCCTTGAAGCTGCCTATCTCTTTTCCCAAGGCCCAAGTTTTACCAGTCTATACCCTAATACTTAGCACTGGCCTTTGACTTATCTTTCCAGGTAGCCACAGGCCACTCAATCACATTGGTCTTTGTTACTAAAAATAACCTTTACCCATTAAAACATGTCATTCAGTTGCAACACATTACAAAATTCACCTTTGAGTCCAATTGGCTCTGTTTTTATTGACAACATGAAGAAATAAAAAAAATACCTGACTGGTTTTAGCTTATCTGGTCATCCCAAGAAAACCCTTCCTTTACCTTTGCAAATACTAGACATCCCATAGCAAGTATCATGCCACATGTAATTACCCCATGATGATAGTGATCATGGCTTTATCACTGTGGTCACAAGAAAATAACGGGGGCTCACTAAGTGCAAACAAAATACACTTCACTGGCACCCCTGAGAGGCTGTTTGTGACCAGAATCTAAAGTCAGGAAGGACTGCAATGAACTCAGACAACAGTGGTTGCAACCTCCTCTCATCATCCCAGTACAGTCAAATCCTCCTTCTCTTCCCAGATTGATCATGGGGAAGGGGCAGAAATGCAACTGTTTCTGATATTATTTAATAATCTCTAAGGTCTTCCACAAATGTGAAGAACAGGAAATCACGGTTAGAGGCACTAAAAAAGAAAATCAGTCACACTAGGAGAAAGCATTCAGGTAAGAAATATATCTTACTCACGGGTTGATGTTAGCTTGCTTGGGGGTATCAACTTTTTGGCTGTCTGGCTGTATGATTGCCATTGTTAAGATCTCTCAACTATTCGTGATTTGATTAATTGCTTGAATGCTCCAGTTCTTCACAAAATGAAGTTTTATGCAGATGCATTGGTACGTATTGGAGTTCGTTGCTAGGCTGCTCCTCCAGTGCAAGCATATCCTGTCCAAACAACCAGATTAGATATTATTGAAATCGAATTTCAATGTGTGTGTGTGTTTTTTTTTTTAGGTGATTTCTATGTCTGTAATAGGTCTGGAAAGCTATTTGTAACCAACAGTATTAATATTTCCTTTCCTGTGTCAAGAATTGATGGCATTTTTCTACAGGGGACTGTGCTTGCATAAATGTGTAGGGGAGAGAGAGCATGTGGACATCTCTATTTTACTGCTTCTCATGTCAAGAACCTCTGTGTTTCTTGGCAATTTTAGACAAATCCAATGTTCCAATGTTCTTTTCTACTTGTTTAGTTTACTATTGAGTGACCCCAAATAAAAGGTGAGTCTATGGCAAAGGAAATTATTTCTGAATGTGCAAAGAGAATATTAGAAGCCATCTTCAGCATTCTTATAATGACTTCGCGATGGCTGCTTATATTGTCCTATAACGATGACAAATGGGGCCTTGAAAAGCTTCACACTCTCAAGGAAAGTGGAACTGAAAGTTTTGTATCATGAAAGCTATGCACAGGATGAAATGTGTGTTGGTGAAATGGCCAGCACTTGCTGAGTACTGATCCACCTCACCTGTAGGAACAGGTGGAGTTCCCTCACAGACACACTGCTAAACTTCAAAGGTTTTACAAAAAAATTATAATTTCTTAAAACCAAAATAAAGTAAAATGGTTAAAGTTAGTTGAATACCTTGACCACATTCACCCAGAGGACCGCATCTGTGCTGGAACATACTGTGAGGCCCTGCAGGATGGGTATGGACAGGGGGTTTGGGGCACAGCCGTACTGTGGCCCTGAGGGCATCATCAGGCCAGGATGGCCCCCACCAACCCAGCCATGGCCACCCCTCACCCTGCCCAGGTTCCACAGCTCCACGTCAGCCTGCCCTGCCTCAGCCATGCTGGTCTCTGGCTTGGCCCCAGCACTGGCCTGCCCTCCCACCTCAGCACCACAGCCCCGCTGAGGGGACAGTCTGAAGCCCTGGGCTGAGGTATCGTGCTCAGACCTGGTGTGCATATTGGTTAGGCCTCAAATCACAGAATCACAGGTTGGAAGAGACCTCCAAGATCACCAAGTCCAACCTCTGACCTAACGCTAACAAATCACCTCAGGTTTGGAGGGCAGGAAGAAAGAGGTCCCAAAATCAACTGCCAGGACCACTTCATCTGCTGATTTTAAGAAAGATTACATAAGAACAGCATCAACTCCTCCCCAAGCTGTTAGAGAAAATTCTAAATACTCTCAGCAATGGATACATCTTTTCCTCAGGTGGCACTGGAGGAACATTGTGTGTCCACAGCTGTTGCTGGGAAGTGCAAACAAGCTAATGGCCTGGTGAGGCCTGCCTAGGAGCACCTGGGGCAGGCAGCAAGGAGGGACCTAGGCCACATGGGCTGTGTGGGAGGCTGAGGTATAGGTCTGATTGTGGGTGAGGGGAACTTGATGTCCTTAAGGCTCCTGAAGGTCCTGAGGGAGGAGGTTTTGCTGGAGGATGGCTGGTGAGCCCTCAGAAGCTGTTTTGTGCTATGGGAAAAGGCCTGGGCATGTGGCTGCCTCACCTCACCAAATGGAGGGCGCTGCCACTTCCAGAGTGTGGGTCCTGCCTCGCTGCTTTCTGACAGCGAGGGGTGGTTGCTGTGCCTTTCTGTGAATAAACTAATGGGCTTGTTCTGGAGGACTGTGTAAACCCAGCCTTTCCTGCTTGCTTTTCACCACGGCCTGGGTTATTCATCTCTGCACGAAGCCATCATGACTGAAGTGAGCAGTAGCCTCTAGCCTCCTCCATACTGCAGACAGAGCTCGATCCACGTAACATATGAGCTTGCTGTAGTGGCCATAATGACTCTGGGACAGAAAAAGAAATACTTCAAGGAGACACATTGACAAAAGAGGATGGATAAAAGGCATCTTGTGCCTTTCCATGGCAGACTGCATGAGGACACTTGAAAGCTGGAGTGGCACGTGGTACCTGCTGGGCTGTCTGACGAGCAGCTGAGGTGCAGGTAATAAACCCGATGGGTGCTGTGGGTGCTCTCTTGTGCTTTGGTTTATGTAATCGAATCCCCCTGGACTGAAGGATCGTGAAATTCCCTGAGGAAAAGCAATAAGCAATGAGGCAACTGCTGAGGGAAAATGTTTAAGAATACAAAGAATGTAGTGCAAATGTAGGGAGAATGACCTTCTTATCAAATCTCTATCTCCAATGTCACTCTGATTCTTTGTGATTTTATTTAGTTAATTTGCTTTCTTGGCTGGTTTATGAGAAGTAAAGGCAAGAATATTCAGAAGTAATTGTGTGTGATTAAAGTAAGCCATTTTACCTGTTGTTATAGTTCTTGTTTCCTGTAAAGTCAGGAGAGAAATATTAAATAACTGATCTTCTTATGGGTTGATACTGCACTACAGATTAAGGGTTAAGATATTAAACAGCAGAGTTGTTAACTGTTTTGCATCTGGTTTTACAAATGAGCAGGGTGGAGATTTACTTAAACTGTGTCAGATGTTTATGGATAACAGATGAAGAATTAGGAAGTGTGCAGATTAACACGAGTAATGATTAAGAAAAGCTTATGGACTCTAAACCCTCTTAAGGTCTATGATAAATGATGAGTGATACAAGAAGGATGTGCACAAACATGGTATGAAGGGGCATGGAAGCTTACAGAGCAAGGATTGCTTAGTTGGCATCTGGATTTTGAACATTATCAGAAGGATAGAATTAACTTTGGCAAAATCGAGCACTGTAGATGTTATTGCTATTAGCTCTGAATTTGGTTGTTGTATGTTTGCTGCTGTTTACACAGTATTGAGAAGCCCTCTGTGGCCTGCAGGATATTACCTGGTTGCATGTGACTACATTGAAGTCAGACTTGAAAAGGAAACCTGGGTCATCTGGCTTCTAAATATTAAATAGGCCATGTCCTGACACTCTATTCTTACTAAGTTGCAATAAAAAAGGCTATAATGTGGTTTTGGAGAAAACAGTGTTGTCAGTACAAAATTTTAAATATGGCAGATGTTTCTTCAGAACTAACAGAAATGTAGGTATTTTTATGTCTGACAATGGCATTTTTACCTCTTGAGCTAGAAGCATCCTAGCATCTGAGAATGCTTGCAGTTAATACTTGGTAAAAGTCATTCCACATTTTTTTTCTGGGGTCTGCTCTGTCATGTCTAGAGAAAGCAAAAGAAGGCTCAACCTTACAGACCTTGCTTGGGTGGAAGGAGTGGTGCTAAGAGGCACTAGTTGGAAATTTGACCTAAAAAAAAAAAAAAATAGAAAGCACTGTAAGAGGAAGGGGTTTGTGGAGTTTTGGGGAAGGGGATGGGCAAATCAATGTGCTTGGAGATAAAATGCCTGAAATAGAGAGATGTGAGCTATGTCACAAGAGGAATTTCACCTACTACCCACCAAGTGTGTAGATGAAGACTGTACAGGTAAGAGCTAAAAGCAGCTGCAAGTAATAATCTGGTAAATGTCGTGGAAAACAAATGGGAAGGAGTTAGTGCCATTGTAGTGCTGCCATTAGTCTGGCAGTATTGCTGGGAACAGATAAGAAGAAAATGGTCTTCCTAAGGGAAGAAGGTAGCTCTGTGGTAGGACCAGAGATGTAGTGATTCTACACTATTGTGCTGAAAATACTGAGATCCAATGGAAAGGGATATTTTGGTGAAATAATAATGCCAAGACAAGGTGAAATATTGAGGTGGGAGGAAATAGATGGGGAAGAGGTCACCCACTCCTGTCCTAATTGGAGGGAAAAGGGAATGAAATGGCAAACCTATTTTTCCTGATGCTTTCTCTTTTCCTTTCCTTCTTTCCAGAGCTGGGTACTCTGCCCTGCTCAATAATGGTATGAAGGTTGCATTGGCTCCTTCCCATTCTTTCTCTAGTAAAAAAATTTGGTTTTCCTGACTCCCTTTACGTCAGTGCCATCCACCCCCAACCTGAAGAATCATTTTGGTCTGTGAAAATGCAGAGAATGAAATTTGTGTGAGCAGTCAAGGATGTCCTGCTGTTTGCCTAGCTTTCATGTGGAAATTTCTGCTGTTTTTCCTTTCTGCACTCAAAAAATCTACTTCAGGGATATAGTATACTGTAAAAATGTTATACAGCTTTATGTACCCCATTGATTACAACAAATAAAATCTGAAAACTAGGGTGATGGTTACAACTGAATTCACAAACGTTTTTAAGGCAATGTTTAAAGCATACTATAGTTCACAATTTATGCTAAGAGTTATAGCTGGAAAAGTAAAGGGTTGGTTTTGCCCCTGGTGTAGCCTCACTTCAACAGGGCCCCAGCAGTGACCATCAGGGAGTCTTGGCTCACAGTGGTAAGAGGCTTTTTTCTCTTGAGACACCACTGGAAACGTTGCTTCATTTTTGTAGACTGTCAGTCATGAGTCAGAAGTGAAGCAACTCTTTAAAATTTCAGGAGGGAAAAAAGGATTTGGGTTCTGTTAACCCAGCCCCTTCAGATATTACTGCTGTTTGTGTCTAGGCGGTAGAGCAGCTGAGAAACAGAATTATTGTATCTGATGTTCTGATGCAGTCTGAAGCTATTTGTCCTGCAAAGTGACTGTGTTTGATGCATTTGTTAATTAGAGGAGATAATAGATTACGGGGAGCTTTTTGCTGGATTGGTGATGTAATTCTTTGTCGATATAAAGAGTTGGACTCTTAGATTGGATCTGAGAGCCAATACGATGTGTTTTGCTTAGGTATAACTGATGTTTTCACAAAATCACAGAATTGTAGGGCTTGGAAGGGACCTCAAGAGATCATCGGGTCCAACTACCATGTTTTGACTTGCTGCATCATGTTACTAAAGTTACTAAAGTTACAAAAGTTACAAGTTACTAAATCTCATTGAATGTTTTAAAAGTAATTACCATTTTACCAGAAAATGTGGTTTACCAGAAAACTACATAGCACTTAAAGGTTTTCACCCTTGGCCATGTGTGCATATGCAGCCCATATGTGCATCCAGTGCTTGAGCACAGGCTTGCCTGTCATACTTTGATAACTTTGGTATTCACGTTATTGAGCATGCTAAGGGATTTTTTTGCCAAATAAGCATTTTTGGCCAACTATGAGGTGTGAAAGAGGACTGGGGAAACTAGAGTTCTGCTTCCTCTGTGCTGGGCACTGTTTTGGTGGGATAGATGTGGGAGCCTGCGGGAAGCTGTGTCCCTGTCTGCCAGGGCTGCCACTTTCCAATCCCTCTCCTCTGGGGGTGAGGGAAAGGCAGAGGGCAGCATGCAGGCTGAACAGCAGTGGGGGGGTAGGACATCCCACAGGGCGCCCGTCTTCCCTTTTCAGAAAGGGTCAGTGTGGAATCCTTCTGCCTGCCCTTCAGAGTTCAAACAGAGAAATCCTGGCAGCCCATAGAGCATGGAGGTGGCTTGTGAAGGGGGCTCTAATGCTGTTCCTGTGGGAAGATGAGCCTTACCTCATGGCAATGAACTGGTAACCTGGACTGCTGTCCAAGGCTATAAATAACGTTCAGTCCTGGACAAGTAACAGGAAATTCAGTTGCTGGGCTGTGCATTCATCGTGCAGCACTGGGAGGAGATGTAGAGTTTGTAATAAAAGTTTAAAGAGAAAATATAGCTGAATTTGACTATTTCACAGCTCAAGCTTGCTCCTTAAAATGCTGCGGTGGGTGGAACTTGTCAGAAGCTGAGGCACAAATTCTGAAAGGCCTTCTAATGAGGGAAAGAAAACTGGAAAGCAAACTGAAATACAGGTAACTTAAAGTTAAACTACAGTAAATCAGGCACAATTTACCAACAGGCCTTAAATATTTCTGAGCAGAAAACATGTGGGGGCACCCTGCTTAATGTGAAGTTGCATTCCCTTCCTGGCGTGGCGATCACAGCGTCACCAAAGCCTAGTGGCCAGTAATGAATGTGTTGCACTCGAAGATCCCTCCAGGGTTCTGATTCAATCTTTTGAGTTATAGGATCAGGACAAAATGAACTATTTTTCAGGCTTGTAAATATGTGACAAATGACAGTGCAGGAACTATTGATTCCAATCACACTGATACAATGTTTCATAGTCAGGACGGACCCGCTTTACAAATTACTTGCAAGTTGAACAGCAAAGCCATACATAACATGCTTCAAACCGTATCAATCTTCTAGGGTGTTTCTGTCACTAGTTGCCTTCAGATTTGAATAAAATGCTCCAAATTGAAATGTGTTTTTTTAAATATTTTCCTGGGTGAAGGCAGTGCTTTGCCTTGAAGCCGAGTCAGATAAGGGGACTCAGGCCCCCTAAGTAGGGTTTGGGTTTTTGTACAGTGCCGAGCACATCTGTCATCTGTGTAATGTTAGCAATGCCTAAAATAGCCTGCAGGTGTGAGTAACTGGCTATCCTCTACATAGGGGTTGTTCCTGGGATGTAAGAAACGCTTAAGATCAATCTAGGACACCTCTGCTGATTCTGAGGAGCCAGTTAAGTTTTTCTGGAAGTGTCTTAGCGATTATGTCCATTATTTCAAAATGTGGTTAAATTTGCCGTGCATTTCTGAATCTAAGATGACTTTAATATTTGAAGTAATCTTGTTTATATATAAAACAATTAGGAATATTTTAGAGTCCAAGCTAATAGAAATTTGTTACATTCTTGGGAAAAAAAGCAGTAATAAAGAAAAAATTGTATGTTGCATTACACATGCTGTATCTCGCGCAAACTGTTATCTTCGGGGAGATGCTCAGAGCATCTCTGCACATGGCAAGTTGTTAATGTCACTAACTGTATTAATGGAAAGTGTTTACATACAATGGTAATGAGGGCAATATAATAATTATACAAAATGGGGAAAAAAAAAACAAACTCTAGTCTAGTAACTTTTGTATAGAAAGTTTTTTGGGTTGTTTGTAATAGGTAGGGACTTACGATATTAATAATGCTTGAAATCTCTGTATAGAGATTTCTGTATGTGCTCTGTATAGAATTCAAATGAAAGCTTTGTTTTAATTAGGGATAAAATTACAGGAGGTTTAGCAAAGAAAAGCTCCTTTGATTCACAGGTAATAAATGACCTATGATGCTTTTCAGTGGGATGTGAATAAACAGCTTCACCTGAGAACTGTTCTTGGTCAATAGCAGACATCTTCAGAGTTAGTTGCAGCAGGAAAGTAATAAAAAGAAATATCCATGTTTCTAATGAGTGATTATAGTGTACTTTGAGCCACAGAAAGGGGTGCAATAGTTTGAGCTATGTAACAACTATCTGTGTTTTCTGGCTTGCTACTGTTATTCAAAATTCAGCCTTAGTTCACCTTGCTTTATTTCCTTAAAGGATCCCCGCACGATAATTTATTATAGACATTTTTCCTTGCTGCTTGAGGGAACAAGCCATCTGTGTATCATAAAGATATGATAAAATACTTCAGTGCGTTTGTAAGTCAGAACTAGATGGTTATTACACAGAGAAGCTCTTGCTCATGAAGGTACTTCTACTACTTTGAGCACTGCTGAACCAGACAGGATGTAGTCTCATCCTTCACTTCACACCCAATTGCAGAATCAGGTTGGGAGGGACCTTAAAGACCACCTGGTTCTCTCCCCATGGCAAGGGGGTGGACACCTTAAGACCAGGTTACCCAAAGCCCATCCAACCTGGCTTTGAACATTGCCAGGGATGGGGCAGCCACACTTCTCTGGGCAGCCTGTGCCAGGGCCTCGCTGCCCTTCCTTTTCTTTCCTGTCCTCTCATATCTCTTTTTCTCCTCCATTAAACTGAGATAAACCAAAAGGCAGGAGAGGTTAGGGAAACAGCAATGCTACCGCTAACCTCTCATTAGGAAGTCAAGCTTCTGGAAAGGTTGTAATTAAGGAGGGTTTTGTTTGACCACATGCCCGTATCAAACCATATCATTGGCTGAGCCTACCCAAGCCAGGTCAAGCTTCTACTGACCTCGCTAAGTGAAGTCTTAGGCAGAAAGCTATTTTAACAGTAGTATGCTGCTAAATCTAAATTGTAGTTGCCTGACATTTATTTGGCTGTGCAGGCTGTGGCTATAACCCGGTCAAACTGCAGAGAATTCAGCTTTGCCAAGCCAGGCTGTGCCAGATGTGTGGTTTCCCAAGTGATTTTTTTTTCTCAAGCTGGAATCCATATTTTTTTTGCTGCTTCACTTGGTTGATCAATGGGTCCCATTCAGCGGTAATATTGACTGAGAAAACTAGCTCAGAATGTCAGATGAAGTTCATACTGCTCCAGTCTATAGGAGGCAGTTGTAATCATCAGCATTTTATAGCACAGCAATGGCACAAAGCAAGAGGTTTTATCTAGTCCTTTCCCAGATCTACAGGAAGATGTTCCAGTGCTTTGTCATGTTGTTAGGGAAGCATTTAACTGCAACTTTTTCACTGACCTCTGTTACTCTTTGGGCCCATGTGTTTGTTATTCTATAACTGGCTTGGTTCACAATATCTGACCCAATATTCACAGATAAATCTGTTCCTCAAATTATAGGGTTGTATGCAATAATTGGTTCAGGTCTTGCATTTAATCCAGTGCACTGTGACATATCTTGTTGACATCTATAATTTGAAAAGGGAGACTCACACCTTTTTTTTTTTCTAAATAAGGCAAAGGAAAATACTGTAGTAGGTTCCAAATGCACTTTACAAAACACCTGTAAGGGCTAGAGAAAACCTCCAGCAAACAGAAGCTTAAGTATCACAGATCCTTATGGTTGTCTCAGTTAATTCAAATCTAAAGTTGACAACTTTATTTGATGTTAGCTAGTTAAAAGATCAGAATTTGTATTCGCCCCTTTCCTTTGAGTATTCCATAGAAGTTTAACGCTCCTGAATTTCTTTGCATTTGAACGATACGTGGCACAGGTTCTGATGCAGAAGTGAAAGAAAACACAAGATTTCTCATTCCCTTTCCATCCTCAACAAGGTGTTGCTGCTGGGTGGTGGAAAACGGAGCAGCAGCTCCACGAGCAGAGGGACAGAGTTGGCTCACTGGTCAGTTCAGCTGGTGCACTGGCAGGTCAGACTGTGTATGAACCTGATGAAAAAATGTTTCCAGTATGTCTGAGGGAAATCTATGGGAAGGGGAAATAGAGCAAGGCTGTGACCTTAGCTCTTATATTCTCAGAAATACATACTGACTCCAGCTGAGAGCTTTCAGGAAAACCACAATTAAACCTTTTTCTATTTATAGTCTACAGAGTGTGTATGATCTGTCTGCTGTGTGTATTCAGGTTGGACATGTTTGCATCAAAAAGCTCTGGGAGGCCATATGGGTAAACTTGCAATGCTTCACTGGATTAGCAATTTCTGAATCTGGCATCCTGGGTGAGAGACTTGGTTCCTGAGAACAGAATTTCTAATAAATTTAAACTTAAATCTTGCTTAAGTATTTGATGCTTTCCTCACAGGAGAGATGCTCTAGTTCCTTCATCTTTGTGGTCCTTTGGACTCTCTCCAGTGTGTCCATGCCAGCCTTAATTTTGTCGATTCTTGAACCCTGCTCTGTGCCTGCGCAGCTTGTTTGGGCTTCCAGCCTACCAGCTCCTTTCTTTGGAGCTGCATAAAAACCGTAGGAAAACAGGTACATGTCTGTCCTGTAAACTTCCATTTCCAGCCGTGCTGCTGTGCACTCAGCCATGTGGATGCCTGCTTGCTAACCCTAAATGTGTAATAAGCACCTTTAATTTGTTATCTTTATGTCATTAAAAACAATACCCAACTTTATTCTGTTTTCTTAAATGCTAGAGCCTGGATGCAGCCCCACTTGTGAAGTGCGTGCTATAGTGGTTCACAGCAGGGGCACCTGCGGAGTCCTGCTGCTCCTGGTGCCCACGCTGCCAGTGAGAAGGGATTATGTCTTGGCAGGGTTTCTTCACAGTCCTTGAGAGGATATCTTCTGCCTCTGAACTTGCACAGAGGGTGACAGGCTGCAAGGAATTGCAAGGCTGCTCCATCTGCATGCAGACCTCAGGAGCAGCAGATGGCTGGCTGCTGTTATTATACTGTGCGTCTTTCCCTGAAGAATTAAGGTTGTCCAAGTGTAATAACCTCTCCTTTTCATCTCAGGATTGCTCTCAAACAACAGCTAAAAGGGGGAAAAGCACCGATAAAACATCATCACTTATCTTGGCTACTGTATTTGGATCTCCTGTGAATTTTGTGACATAGCCAAAGAAAAACTTAAATACTTAGTTGGCACCAAAATTGGAGGAAAATGGAGGAAGAAAATCTCTCCAGTTTAAATGGAGACAGATTGAATTGTGTGAATAAAGCTCTTGTGTAGAATTCATAAAACCTGTTAAGAAAAAGGGGACATTACCTAAAATCCTGGGAGAACTGAAGTGATACTGCAACATCCCTGAATGATCCTCACATGAGCTCTTACTCCTTAGCATTCTTCCCCACTCGGAATGTTCTTCATTACCCATGAAAACATAGAAAATGATGTACGTATCTAATTTTAAATGTAACAATGTTTATCTCCTCAGGTGCCTGCTATATTTCATTAACACTGAGTAATGCCACCCTTCTAAGTAATGAAATGCATCCCTAATAGAGCAATGTTTTTGAGATATAATCAAGTGGACTTTGAAGTGTCCAGTACTTGAAAACTCATCAGACCTTATTTTAATTTTCATGGCATTAAGTCCAGTAATATTCTTTAGCGAATGAGCAGCACAAGACTTCTGCTGAGGAGATAAAAAAAAAAAAAAAAAAAAAAAACTCATTCTCAGAATTTGAATCTGCTGTTCAATTTAGAAATTGCTGAACTATTTGTCTTGTTTTCTGTGTATGTATCACAATTTTATTCAGTGTTTAAGACAAGCTTGTGTGCATGATTTTGCTCAAATAGCCTCCTTCTTAAAACATATCAAGCAACTCCTCCCAGCATGAAACAAATTACCTATTGGGAATCTAAACCAGAAATCATTGATAGATCATAATCGGGTCTTCAGGGTTAGCTTGAATCATAGTCCTTTGGGTGAAAGGTCAGAACTTCAAATACTTCCCAATTCGTTATTTCCTTTCTTAATAGCATTCGCTTAGATACAGCTGTTAGTACTTCCAGGCCCAAATGTGTGGCCTTGTTTGATAAAGATAAGATGTCATTCTGGAAAGCTCGTGTGCAATTTCTCCTTAACTTTGTAGCAGAAGCACTAAACAATCAAACCAATAGCCAGATCACTTGTACGTACTATCCCCTACGTTAAAAGCTGAGTATGACAGGTAGAGTAGGAAAAATTGTGTTTTCTGTAATTAAATATTTTGAGTCTATCCAACTAAAATCAGCTGAAAATTAAAGGACTTGGCTGATGTCAATTTTCTTATCCTGCTCATAGGGAAACTTTGTACCTGTGTAAAGGCAAATTCATGGACTATAAGTTGTACATAAGTGGTACACACAACCGACACAGACTTTGTAGAGGTCTGCTCTTTAAAGGTATGTCCAGGAGTAGAAAGGACAGAAGCAAAGTCCAATAATCCCCTCCTAGCAGAATGGGTCCCCAGGGGGCCAATCAGGTGGGTATAAGTCACATCAATCCTCTGGCTCAACCTGTATTTTACCTGGTCACAGGTTAGTAACTATGGCTAAACTGGCTGGGGTGGCCTGGGCTGCTCTGCAGAGAGAGCTAGCCTGCAAGGGCTGCTTTTGTGAACTTCTTGTCCTGGAGTACAGAAGTCATGCGTGCTGTCTCAGCTGGTGGTAACGGGCACAGCTTGTCACAAGTGGTGTACTGGAGCACCTTGGGATGGAGGCTGGTGCCATTTGTAGGGTATTTTCCCAAGGGAACACAGTGCTTATAGGGAGGGGCCTTCAGGAAGCAAAGTTGGTTTGGCAACTAGTAGTCTCTTAAAGTAGTGTTTTGTCATTTACTTGTGTGTCAGTGTTTTCAGAACCTTAATTTAATCAATAGTTTACAAATGGTTGGAATTAAATGTCAAGTGAAACTTCAAAATCTAGGTAAATGCATTAACTTTAAACAGAAGCTCTTCTTTCCTATTTCAAGTAAGCAATTTAGTCTTTGGCATTCTTAATTTTTTTAAAAGGTTTTTATGCACCTTTAAAATATTTTGTTCCTTTCCTAACTGATAGGAATATATATATATATGTATGTATGCATATATATATATATATTTTAAGCTGTTACTTCACCTTGCGCTTCTCACTCTGTCCACCAGTCCCTAGGCTGGTAAGTCATTCCCCTGCACCCGCTGAGTGCAAGTTAAAACCTTGGCAACCTCTTGCTGTTTCTATATGCAGTCTGGGTATGCCTTTAGACCATAGGAACTCTGTTAGTGATTTATTTAATAAGCTGTACCTATTCCTTTTTTTTTTTTTCTTTTACCATACTGAAAGAATAAAATGGGTGCCCAAGTAAAAAGAACTGCGAATGTATACGTTGAAAGTGATTTTGTGGAGCCATGTCATTTTTTTCTCTCTGCTGAAGACTTTGTTCATCAGAAGCTTTTCCTCAGATATACTTTCAAATGATCAGCTGAATGGCTAATTGTGTGTTTTCATCTCTGAAGTTGTCCTGCTTAGCATGACACCCAGGAAACTGTTATTGAACAGTTCAACATTAATTCCAGGAAATAGGTAACACTGTTTTCTTGTTGCAGTGCTGTATTCCCACTGTATTTCCTGTTGTTTAGCACGTTGGTTCTGGAGACGCAGTGAATGAAATTTGCGTCCAGCTTTTCCAAGCACAAGCGTACAAAGCACCATTGGTCAGTGCCAGCTATGTTCACAGCTTCATAACTAAAAGTTGCATAATTTGAAAGGGAGCAGAAGGCTATTGAAACATATGGTAGGTCATTCTGATTGACCTTACAAGCATCCAAAGTGATTTCAGGGCCAAATCTAAATCAATAAATACAGTTTCTGTCCAGAATAAGTTTATTCCTGTCATTGTCAGGAGGTAATCTGTGTGCATCTGAATTCTTATCAGTGCTTCCAGGTTTAAAATTTTGGATGCACATTGTGCTCTCAAGCTGAAACTTGGGCTGTGACATTGCATTGCACGCAACCAGAGCTGAGGTCAATAGAAAAATGGCAAAGCTCATATGCAGACGATGAGTATAAGCTGAAACACCAATATGCTTCATTTATGTGTAAGCTATTCATGCTTTCGCTATGAGAAAAATATTAATTGGTACTAAAATGAAGGTTAATAGAAGTAAAGCCAAAACATTCAATATTAACAAATTAATGCTACTAGATAAATGTCTTCAATTATGATCTGTTTCATTTAGTTGCGGAGGGAGAATCAGGTAGAGATAATAGTAGCAATCAATTCCTACTATTTGGGTGAAGTAGAAATTATGAAATAAAACAATTAGTTTAAACACAGTTACTTAAAATGGAGGTTAAACAAATCCATAGGTTGTAACTGTCACCACAAATCATGTTCCTGCAGAATAGCCAATGCTCTGAGATACAGAAGAAGCCATATCTGATTCAAAAACTTAAAGCTCAAAAACAAATTCGTGGAGAAGTTAGTTACACATTTCCATAAATCCTGGTTTGTCTGTAAATACACTAGTGCAGACTTTAAAGGAGTCTTTCTATTCAATCACTTATAATGGGATTATTCTGGTACACACTATAGAAGGGATTTTCCATGCATCAGCTGCTATTGTATGACCATACATAATTGGGTCTAAGTGCTTACATCAGCTGCCTATTATGTGAAATTAATTTTTGGAACATATGTTGTTGTATTTATACCATTGTTGTTTCATGCTAGATTAATTCTTCAAGGGTTACAATCACATGACACTTA
Source organism: Oxyura jamaicensis (assembly GCF_011077185.1). Taxonomy (NCBI): domain Eukaryota; kingdom Metazoa; phylum Chordata; class Aves; order Anseriformes; family Anatidae; genus Oxyura; species Oxyura jamaicensis. The sequence goes on along the minus strand of NC_048902.1, from coordinate 2,528,074 downwards.
TCATTTTAATTATGCCTCTTTAGTTGCAACATATGACAGCTTTTGACTTCTCACCCTCTCCTTCTGCATGTGTGACAGATAAAATTATTAATAAATGCTTGTTTATTATGTAGTTATGCTGTACATGTCCACAGGGTGTAGGTTGGCCTCATGTATTTTACCCACAGTACAGTGTCAGCAGCGCCTTTGTGGTTTGCTAATGAGCTAAATCCCTCTAACACCACACACACTCTAAACTGCCAAAAGCCGTTTACACATTTGAACATATACAAAGACTCAGCTGGATCCTTTGTATAAAAGATCAACTCTTTATTCCAATTAAAGATGAGCTGGCCTGGCTTGGTCCAAGCAATTAAAAACTGGAAGTAATGAACAGAATTGATGGACAAGGGGGTTTCATAGCAACATTAGACTTTGTGATAGTAAACAGGTATTTTTACAGATTTTTTTTTTAAACCTGATAGGGAATGAGAAAATAGGTTCCAGAGAACCCTTTTCCTCATGTTTGTCTCTGAGATGTGTAAGAGTCCTGGCTTCAGCAAAGTCTCATTTCTGGCAAGAAGCTAGTTCTGGCTGTAAACAGATAGAAAGAGGAATGTTTTGGCATAACTTAGTGCATTTAAACCCTGATATTCTCTGCACCATCACTTCCTTCTGAGGTTTGAATTGCACGCTACTTGACATAGATTTTACCATTTCAATTAAGAGCCTTTTCATTAGTCAATTCAAAACATTTTGGCTTTAAATAAAAAGTTTGAAACTGTCAGCTTCGGAGCCTGCTAGGCAAATTTTTATGTTACTTTTCCCTTTCCCACTAATTTTGTCTTGTTCAAAACATCTGAAACTAACTATGTACATACTTAAGTCTTTTTTTTTTTTTCCATGGAACTGGTTTGTCAGCGAGAGCTGGCTGGCTGAGTCACGGACAAGGGCGGCTGCCTGTGTGAAAGAAAGGAGCATGCACGCAGTGCTGCTCAGCGTGTGAAGATACTCTAGAATGCTTCCTATCCCTTTTAGTAACAATAATATCGAAGCATCAGCTAATGGTGATGCTAATGGGCAGTAGCTTTGCAGGCAGAAGCCCGATTAGAATGTTTTTCAGCATGGGTCGATACAAGACATTGTTTTCAAATGCTCTCTTTGTGTTTAGTGGCATAGGACCCTTCTAAACTCTTGTGCCTGCAGTTCACAAGCAACAGGTAGCTGGACGCAGTGGATTCCAAGTGGAAGTTTATGGTTACAAATTGATGGTACTGTTTTTTCTACTCTGTTTAGGCAGCCCTGCTCACTCTTGGCTCATTAGGACCACTGGTTAGTCCTGAATGTCCTCCTGTCTTCCAGCTGGGGCTCTGTAGCTTGTGTGCAGGACAGCATGCTGGCTCTCCTGTGCCACTGTGGCCCCCTGGTAAGGAAACAGCTTGTTCAAGTTATAATAGCCAACACAAAATGGGAAACCATTATGATTTTATAGATATGTCTGAACATAGAAGAATGGTTTAAGAGCTACCTGACCCAGGTGTTGTTTCATGTTAAAGCAACTTTTGAATCATTTGCCACATGTAATAATACAGTTCTTGACTAGACATAGACCAAACAGTGTGTACATTGCCTAAGTTTTTTCATAATCATCAGAAAGTATTAATGAAGTCCTACAAAGTATGTGATTTGACAACCTTAGAAAAAGAGTACCTACTGAATTAAATATTGCCTTTAGTGAGGGCTTTATATCAAAGGACAGAGCAAAGCTTTTGTGTTCTTTCTCAAGAGCTGAAATGCCTACTGTTCCAATTAATTTAACTCTGTTGGATAAAGGGAAGAAAAACTCGTGTTAGTGTGATACCATTTCAAGGAATGGAGTTCCGTGATCTGAAGGAAAGCAGAAGCTCATGTGTCCTGGTAGTGTTTGAAAACAATTCTGCAATTTTCTTCCTTAAAAGTAGTGATAAAGGCAGAAAAATCTCAAATCTGAGCAAGGTCTGGAAAGTTATTCAAATGCCTCATGCTAATGTGAAGATGCAGGCTCTTCAGAACTCTGCAGCTGTTGGGAATTGGATGTCTGTGCTCTCTTAAAAATCCCAGTGGGCAAAATCTACTGTGTTAAATGCCTGAATGTCTCCACTTTCTGTATTTCTGAAAATTCATGTAAAATCTTATTTTTGGTGCTGGACAGAAATCTCCATTAACATTCAATGAGACTGCTTTTGAAGTGTTTGTATGTCACATGTTGCCATAACACTTGCCTTTTATAATCGCGTAATCCAGCAGGATTCTCCATAACTTTGAAGGGTGGCACAGGATAACCTTCCCCACGCATCAGTTAAAACACATCACCGGGAGCTGGGGGGAGGGCTGGTCTTGTTCTTGCTGTGTTTTTACGTCTTCTGTTTTTTCACCTCCATAACCTTGTCTGATGGGCATCCCTCACATTTACAATGCCTGATGTGCTTCCTGACATCTGTTCAATTTGATTTTCTATAATTTCCATTGATGCCCCTGTTTTCCTGCCATTAAACTAGTATATTGCCCAGCTGTATTCTGGGTCAAGAACAGGCAATCTTTTAAATCTAGTATAAGGTGAAATATGACTGTGGAATGGGGAAGGGAGGAGGGGGGAAGAAGAAAGGGTAAGACGAGGACTAGAAAACTGACTGAGGGGTTGTCTGTCCTAGAAAGGGATGGTGTGTGTTTATCTGGGAGAGTGGAAGGGAGTGAAGGTGCATGTATATTTAAAGAAATATATCTGTAGGCACTGGAAGGCTATGTACGCCTGGCAGGTGAAATGCTGTCCGTAGCAGAGATGAATACAAGCAGACAATATCAGCCTCCCTACCCCACAGTGACTAGCCATTGACCTTAACCCTGAAGGAAAGGGGCACTCTCACTAGGGGAATTGCATGCTTACTCAGCCCTAAGCCACATCTGAGCCGAAGCCACCAATTTTCCCAAATTATGTGTGATGCTTTTGAAATGTGGACTATTGTCCACCAGGGACTAAGCTAAAATGACTGAATTCATTTCACTTAAGTTTTCAATGGCAGTAACGTTATTTTAAAAAAATACCAAGTATAAAACATTTATCATTCTGATTTTATTCATCTTTGTCATTTACTTATGTTTCATGGTAGTTTGTAAAAGGCAGTGAAGTTAATGTCCCATTATTTCAAACCCCTAAGGTTAGATTTTCAGGCTTAAATTGAATTTAAAAACCACATGTATAGTTAATTTGTACATTAACAAAACTTCTATCAATCAAAAGAGCCTTGGGCTTTTGCAGATTTTTTTTTCCATGTTTTACTGAAATTGTTAATAGCTGAAAAAGCCTAGAGATACTCTGGCAAATACTCTGAAATGCTTCCTTAAGTGAATTTTTAACATTCTTCTCCTTTGCAAAATAACACAGAAAGGTAAAACCTGGTGTGCCTTTGGTCACTGGTGCCAGGCCAGTACTGTCAGAGCATCCCCTAACGGTGTTGTTAGCAAGTGTAATGACACTTCTAGCAGGCAGTTTGTGGTGGAGTTTTTTAGCAAACTAAGCCATGGAGCTTTTAACTGAACGTTTTGAAGGACTTTGAATCAACTGGCAAACTTTAAAATTGTTACTTTGTCAGGAAATCTATAATTATTTCTTTCACTGAGAAATTTTTAGAACGGGCTCTGTCATGTTTGTCAAGAGACAATGAAAATTGGTCACATCGGTCTTGGTGACAGAATGATAATGTGCTTTTTATTAACATCTTAAAAATGCTGTTTTTCATAAAAATGAGGTTTTAGGGAAATCCTGCTGTTGATTCAGTTTTGAAAGAAAGTAGAAAAAGCCCAGGCAATGGAGTTTGCCTGTGTCACAAACTGTGTCCTACACAGATGGAGAAGGATGGTACTGAGTATGTCCTCCAAAGCCTCAGCTGTGAATCCCCACACGTTTGGCTGCTTGCAGAGCTGTACGTTTTGTAAATGCCCATAAAGCTGCCTCCCATCTTGACTTGAGCTGCAGAATTAGGGACAGCCTTAAGCCCTGTCTTGCTTCAGCACTCTCTAAACCTGCCTGAGGCCACACAAGTGCTGAAAAATCAATTACGTGATAGCCTACTCCTCTGTGGTCAATTGCTTGCAGCACAAAACTAACTTTTGGCAGGGTTGAGGATGAGCAGAAGTAGAGGCAGCCAGCCCAAACGTGTTCCATTTGGACAAAGGATGGAATATAGGAACTGCTCTGAAATAACCAAGGGTCCAAGATGATCTAAGCTTTAATGTATATGTGTGTGTATATATATAACATATATTCTCCCCCAAACTGCCTTTATGCTTTCCTTTCCCACAAAAAGAAATCTAGTCTGCAGTCATCCTCTTTCTGGAAACCTCCTTTACTCTGAAGTAAAAAGCGAACAGTGACGTGACCCAGTTAATAACCAGGCAGTTGCAGCTCTTGCCTGTGTGATTATAATGGAGAGGCTCGCACCTTCACCGACTGACCTATGGCCTGTATTCACACTTACAGAACATTGTAAGCTTGTTTCCATAACATTTCCTCTTACCTGCTGTATTTATTTGTTGCATTTGTGGTTGTTTTGTTTGGTTGTTTCCACTGCTTGGGGCAGGAACCTTAAGAGGCCTGATGGGGCTTCTCCTGGTGTACGTCGTAGTCAGCGGTGCATCTCCTTTTCATAGGAGGAGAAAAGTGATAGAATTTGTGACTTTCAGTTCTTTGGGAATAAAATTCTTATCTGTATGTATAATTATTTTAGACTTTGGAAGAGAACTGGAAATTACCTGCCAGGCATTTTCACCTCAGTTCAGCTCAAAGCCTGCTTGTGTAGCTTGGTAATGGTTAAAAGAATAAATCTGGTCTCTACCTGATAATCATGTTTCTTTCTGCATTACTTAACATTGTAGTAGGACTGAAAATGAATTTTTTCCCTGGTTTTAAACCACTTTGACAATAAGTTCAGTAGCTGGTCTTCTATATCCATGCCTGTGTAGTAGTGGTTCCAAGCTATGTGTCTGTGTGTGCTGAGCTGACCTCACCCCTCCTGATCAGCTGGAGGGGTACATCAAGATCTACCAGATCTGGAAAAGAAACAGCATGGGTAACAGCTGACTCACATTCTTCCCTGGGAAGTCCCTGCGTTTCCCCACGTCTGCTTCTACTCTGTGTGCGCTGGGCAGTGGTTGCAGGTAGGGCTTTGAGTACATAGTTCACGAAGTAGTGTGAAACTGAATGCAAGACCCTTCCAGCACCTGAAGTTTGGGGAAAGCTTGCAGGGAAATAATACTGTGCTATTGTTCTGAGAGACTCAAGGGCAGTTTTTCAGATCGGTCTTATTTTTTCTGGTCTGTATTACTCTAAGTTGCAGAAATATCCTTATCTATAGTTTAAAAAAGCAGCTACAGGAATGCAGTCAAAGGAGCATGAGAATGGCATGAAATAAATGTAATTTCAAACATACCCACCATTTTTCATCATTGAATTATACTGGCTGAAAAGCTTTCATCTATCCTCATCAGAATCTCATTACAGGTCAACTCACAAAGTAAAGTAATACTCAATAGAAGTAAAAGTGACAGAACTTAGGTCTTTATTTCCCAGTTGGCAGATGGCCCAATTCCACAATTATTCACCTTAGAGTAGTAGTAGTAGTCATACTACATAGTAGACATACTACATGTGAGTAATACCGAAGAGCTTAGTAGTGCTTTACCGGCAAAAATGATTTATATTTTGCATAAATGGTTCCTTTTCAGTTTGGAAGCAAAGAAGGTACTGTTTTCCTGTGTATCATGTGCTTTAGAATAACTGAGGCAATGACCGTGAGAATGGCTGTACCACAGTGGCCGTTACCTGGCTTCTGAGAGGGACCAAGAGCAGACTTTTAAGTACTGTCGCGGAGTGAGCACGTGATATCCTACCAACTTGATCTATTCTGCACTGGTTTGTGGCTCAGAACTTTGAGTCTGATGTGGTACCTTTTCTGTTCAGTAGCCCTCAATGGATTTTCCTTCCATGAATTTGCTTAGCTCCGTTTTGACCCTTTCTACCTATTACCAGATAATAGAATGTCTCAAGCTCTTTTCAATCCAGATGAAATTTGCTTTATAATCAGAGGAATGATTCTGCCTGAACAGAAATGATTATTTTCTTTTAAAAAACAACCTGTACCTACAGAGCAGATCCAGCAAGGCTGGCAAACCCTGCTGCTTCCTGCCTCTGTGGTGTCCTGCAGCACCAAGGCACAGCTGTTGGACACTTCAGATGGGTTAAAATTGCATCATGATGCGTAATGGAATGCTAGCGTAGCACAGGTGTAAGCAGGGGATGGGGAACACCATAACTGGAAGGCATAACAAACGTCAGCCTAATGTTCTGTACTCTGAGGAAAATTTGGTATAGTCCTTTAGGAAAGGGAGGAAGTCATCTCAAAATATTTGTTTCTAGGGGAAAAACATGTTTCCAAGCAAAACAGAGGAAAGAATTCCAGAGGAAGTTGTTTTATTTTGAAGCATCTTAGATCTTATTTCAAGGATTTGGGATAAAACTATTTTAAAAAAAATCTTTATTACAGACTGACTTGTGTATGTGTGCTCACACGTACACACGCAACGATTTTTGTTAGTTGTCTACAGGAGCATCTGCTGTTTGTAGAGCCTTGCAGATTCCCTCAGGTCCAGTTTTGTGTCTGAGGAGAGTGATGCTTCCCCAGAGCTCTGCTGTCTGTCTGCAAAGCTGGTTCCTTCCCCAGAGCTTAGCAGCTTCCCCATAGGATTAAAGCCACTTGCCTTCAGGGGCTTGTCTGACTGATGACACTGAAGGCTTTCATGTCTACAGCCTCTGGAAGTTCTTACTCTTTTATCGTAAGCATGTTTGGCTTACTGGCTTAGACACAGACAGCTTTTTCTCGCTACTTTAATTTTGGCTTTGGACGAATTGCCTCTTCCTAGAAAGAAATAAAGATGAAACGATAATAATCCCTCTGTCACAAAAGAATAGAGTTTCTGGATTTTATTCTTGCAGGCTAAATAGACTATTAAAAAAAATGTCAACCCAGTATATTAGCTTAGCTTAAACCTCTACCATTCCATGGTATCGCTATAAATGGCAGCGCTGCTAACTGGTCTGATTTTCAGTTCATAGAGTGCTAAAGAACATGTTTGAGATGTTCCCTGGTTCTAGGTGTACAGACCATTGGGGTGTACTGTTTGACAGGTGCCATGCCCTCAACCACTTGAAAGGGGCTTTGACTGTTTTTTGTTCTAATATCTTTACTGTGAATTATAAAGAAAATTGATTAAATGTCTTGGTGATTTCACTTTGAAAATTTAAACTGTCCTTTTATTTGTCTTGCAAAACGTGCCTAGTAGCTAACAAAAATTTTTTACTTCTCCAAAGTGCTTTCCGTTGCTGGAAATCCAGAATAATTAGGAATGCTCTCCTGTATGATGCCTGCGGTCTGAGTCCTGGATGCTAGATGAATGCGGACCCTCCCTGTCATCTCCAGCCTCATGGGGAGGCAGGGGGATACCTTTTACATGATTGAAAGCACCCAGCAAAGACTATTTTCCTTTCTCTCCAACTATCCCATTACTAGAAGACATAAGCTATTTTAACTCTTCTGTTTTTCAAGGTATCGCTCCTTCATTCACTTTTATCTTCCTTGACTAGGACAATCACCTCTCAATCAGGAAATGTGGTGATTACATAGCATTTTTATTTACTTTGGTAGTTACAGAAAATGCTACCCCAATAGCTCAGCAGGTCAGCATGGATAACTGGTACTCCTCATCCTGGTGCAGGCTTGCAGAGGCAAAGGCAGCACTACCTAGGTAATACAGCAGGGTCTGAACCCAGGGAGGACCAGCCCAATTAAGCAAGCGCTGTAGTAATGCTAGTGCTGTTATAGCTAAAAATATGCTATCAGAAATGCAATTTCAGGCAGTGTATGGGCAGATGTGGTTCTCTGCATGCCACTGGCTTCCCTGTGCATGCTGTATACCCACCCACATACGTCTTCCAGGAGATATATGTGAGGAGAAAAGCCCTACTCAGCCCCAGTCACTTCTAGAGCCCTACCAAGTTTGTTCACGGGAAACCTTGCTTTGCAGTTGCAACAAATTACAACTGCAGCTCTTGCAATGAATTTGAGTACTGTACTAATGAAAAGATGAACAGTGAAAATCATTCTTCATTTCTTTGTGCATATTTGAGAAATAGCAGTTCAGCCATCTAGGCGTGTCTGTATTGAGCTTAATTTCAAATAAGTAAATCTATGCTGATACTATCCTGTCTGAGCTATTGTCTGCATAAATAAATAAATATGCAGTACTGTTCTTCAGGTCCTTGTCATAATAAGGAGAAACGCATCATTTTTTCCTCAGAGTTCCAACTTGATAAGCAAACAAGTCCTTTTTCAGCTCCATTTGAAATCAATGTGAAGAAATTGATTTCAAAGCCTGGTGAATTCGGTTGGAGTTACTCCATTGACTTTTTATGTGCTGTCAGGTGTGCTCTGTAATAGTGGTATGATAGCACCTGAAACAGGAAAATTTTAATTTTAGAATAAGTGATGGGGTGATGAAATTCTTATTCTAATAAGACATTCCTGCAAGCTGGAGGAATAGCAGGGTAGGGCTTGACCACAGTATCTTAAGCACACAGAGCCCCCCTAAGAAAATGGTCTGTTTTTCAATCCACTTGGTGACTGCAACATCTGAATCAGCAACAACTGTGGTAGATCTAGTACAAATTTTTAAAGCTAAAGAAAGTATTTCTGAATTTCAAAAGTGAAGGCTGTACTCTGGATTCTTTCAGCTGTTCTTAATTAATTTCAAGTTAAATTGTATAGCCTGTTGTTCCAGTACCTTTGAAAAGTGCCTGGGGATGCCTGTGTGTGAAGGCAAGTATTAAAACTAATAATGATTGGGTGTTTTTTATTATCAAAGTGGGCTGTGCTGAATTACATCTGTATTTGAGGCAAAACATAAGAAAAACATTAATGTTCAGCTATTTGGAGCACCTCTTCCTAGATGGGAATTGAAATTGCAAAGTAACTTTCTTGTGCTCATATATTTAAGACCTTCAACCGTTTGCAAAGATAACAGCATGGCTTTTAGGGAACCATACCCGTTCACACTGGCTTCAGGATGACACAGATGTTTGTTATTCCCTGTACACAGTGTTCAGTGTTAACACCTTCTTTGATTTTTTTCTGCACCAGGGTGTACATAATAGCATCTGTAGATTTATTCCAAAGCAGCCATTAAATTAGTACAGTAGGCAGTTGCTCCCTCAAACACTATAAAGAGATGCTCCCTAGTGAACAGGGCAAATGTCACCTGTATTGGATCAGGCTATAGGTTATGGTTCCTTCTGCAATTAAATACAGACAGCCTTCAAATTCAAGCCTGTAATAGCTGATGTGGAAATAGTTGTGAATGTGAACCACTCAAATAACAGTACAAATGAATATCAGTGTCTGTTACTTTGAAGACTTTCATTGGTTTCCTTTATCCCCAGGTCTCCTAACAAGAGACCAGAAGCCTGACTCTGAGTACTCCTTATCTTCCATGTTACTGATTAGTTTTAAAATAAAGCAGCTAGCTCTTCAAGTACACGAGAGGGTTTGTGTTGATTTAACTGGAGAAATAGTTTTAAAAAAATAGATGCAAGACTTCCTAGACGTGAAAATGATGAGCTAGTTTATGTACATGTAATCAACTTCATTTTCCTTTTGAATCATAATCTGACTTGATACACAAGCTACTACCAGTTCTCCAAATCCTGCAGGAGGAAATGAACTTTGTAATGTCCATGTGCTGTTCATTAACATACATTATTAAATTTTGCTCTATTTTCTCCCTAATACCTACTAATCCTAAAGATTAAACCCGAAAGATTACAAACATGTAGCACACTGGCATAAAACCATAATAAAAATAAGTGCTAGAATGAGCATGAGCAAACAAAGCAGGTTACTTTTTAAAATATATCTCCAGGTGGTGTATGCCTAGCAAAATATGGACTGCTTTCATAGTGTTTCTGGCCTTGCTTGTGGAATTTTTCCACTTAATAAATGAGAGGAATGGGAGGAAGCCGTAAGTTGCTCTGTTAAACTTCAGTTTCTAAATACTGCTAGCCAGTGGTCCTAGCAAAAGACAAATGAAGCATTCTATACCACCTGCCTCAGGCAGACAAAGATTCCACTTGTTTTGTTGAAAAGTTCTCAATTCTAGAAGTTTTTTAATGACACTGAGCTGGAGATATGCTGAGGTAGATGATGCCTCTACATCGTTTACCCCTTCTTAAACAGTTAAGTCTGTCCAAAGGCAGGAAAACAGGGAGGACCAATGCAATACTTTAAATCAGTTTTAGCTTGATTTTTTTCTTGCTTAGATGTTCCACTGATTTGTCATTAATTTATTGAAGAATAAAAATCAGGAATCTTTGAAGTGTGTGATATTTTTCAGTCAACTGTTCCTTAACAGTTCAAGGTTGTTCTTGTAGAAAACTCAACATAAACACAAACTAAAATACTTTCTAACACGGGGCTTCTGGCTGAGCAGTAGGTAAAACTAATGGTATCTGAATTCATGTTGAAATAAATGTCACTGTGCCCTTTCAAATGAAGAAGCCTCAGTGTGGAATAGGGCATTGCTTTTGTTGGCTCGATGGCAGAAAAGTCCCTGAATGCAGAATAAGTAAGGGCAAGGAGAAAAGCCTGTAATGGAGCACAGGGAAATCCTGGGGGCTTGGCCCTGGAGATTGTCACCAGCCACTGGAAGCTGATTTTCCTCATCCCTGTTGGTGTGTACCTTGCCTGAGCCTCACTGGGTAAGGACAGGTTAATGTCCAGCTGCAGAACTGCCGAGGGGACAAGGTGAAGCTTATTCTTGTAAACGCAGCATTTCCATAATGCCACACGGGTCAGTGAGTGTTTGTCTACTGTATGGGGGGGGGGGGAGCTTGAAAATCCTGACTCGAGGCAACTACGCTTTAGTTACCTCACTAATGCAGTGTGTAAAAATAAAATTTCCTAATTTAGGAATGATCAGAACCCAAGAATTAGGAAGAGCTTTTTATTGTTGCTGTTGCTGGTGTGATATTATTGCAATTAATAAATTTGAATCAGGTCCTTAAGCATCTTTTTTATGATTTACAATGGATATAGAGCCATCAAGCCTATCAGAAGCATTAATCTTTAATATGAGGACAATTCAGTTATCTTGCCAGAAAATTTTAATTAGAAATTCTTCATCTGTGTGATGCTTAGCTGTAGTGTATCAAGTTTTGGCTGCAGGAAAATGTTTTAAGTTAATTAATTCTTAAGGAAAAAAGTTGTTCTGAAGGTTGAGCTTTGCTCTCATTTGCTAGATAGCTACTCAGTGCCTCTTCTGCCCTTGAGAAGAAACTTTTATAAATTGTTCCAATTTGAGAAGTTGAACGAGGCTTTCTGAAAACATGTGCTTATATCCCCTGAGTGTGAGTGGCTCTGGATGTACTGCCATGACAGGGAAGGTGCCCTAACTCTTCCAGGTGGGCTCCGTAACTCAACCAGCAGCCTTCTCATAGCAGTGGGATCACAATCTTTGAGATCAGGAACCAGGGCCCCAAGAAAGCTGATTGATGTAGATGATTTTCTCCTGAAGAAACAACAGCTGTAGTTGGTCAGAAATGGTAGCGCAATTAAATCTTTTTTGTGACATGATATATTATCAAAATGAGAATTTTTCTTTCATTCCAGGAAAACATTTCAGACATTATTATTGACAATATATTAGTGGTAAGCCTTGATTAAGATGATCTGTGCAACTGAAAAGCATATTTCAAAGTTTCTAATCTATCCTCAATTAAATTACACAGGAGCTAATATTTTTCTTTATTCAGCCAATTGCATAAACTGAGAGAATGCTTGCATTAAAAGAAAAAAGAAACTAATTCCAGGTATTTTAAAAAATAAATTCACAAGAAAAATCCCTAATCTAAGAATGATCTAATCCTGTGTATATATTTATCCATTTCCCACAACAGTGGTTATTCATTGTAATAGCTGAACTTACAGGAAATAGTTAGTGTTTTCCTATCTAATATGAAATAACAGATGTCTATTTCTTTTTAAATGCTTATGCACATATCTCTTTCAAGTAGCAAATTTAATTTCAAAGTCATATTGTGCCTCTTTCTGACCACCTTCCAACTGTTACGACATGAAAATAATACAAGAATTCATTGCCAATTCTTTTTGCTAGATCATGTTTTAAATATTTGATATGTAATCAGATTTATTTTTTATAATAAAAAAAATAGTTATCTGAAATCTGAAATTTTCCACTTCTCCTTGAAAATCTGCTACCTGAGTGCGTTTTTAAAAGCCTGCTCAAGCTGCTGACTCTATGACATCTTCGACAAAAGAAGATGAACGTCCACCATTCTGGAAACACCACCATTCTGGAAAAAAGAACGTCCACCATTCTGGAAGCATGCGTCTCACAAGCTCCTTTGTACCCTGGCTGCAGTAAAAGCTAGGCTATAACAGGGCTTGTTGATAATGGGCTGAGTACACTGGTGTTGTTTTGAGAACGTGGCCACCATACCCATAACCTATCAAAGCATCGATTAAAATCAGTGAAATTCAGGTTTTGACAAACCTGTGCTAGTGGTGTTTCTGTAGTTATTTTTTCACCAAAACTCTGCGCTTAGTGGAGCCTAGCTTTTCTCCTCCAGTTTCACACAACTAATATTATGCTATGCCACAAACAAGATGCATGAGGGTACGTTCTTCATAATCAACTACTTTCAAAGTTATCTTTTAAATCCAACATATTGCTAGTAATGTGCTGGTTTTCTGGAAAGAAGAAATCGTAATATGAATGAAGGTGTGTTTGAACCGGGCCTGACCTTGAGTTAGACAGTTCAGCTGTTTATTTAGGCCCTACGAGAAGCTTGTATGAAGGGCAAACAGCACAGATGGACCAGAACAGTGTGCTTTGTGGCCAGTGAGGAGCTACAGTGGTCTTATACTGAACCTTAGACTCTCTGGTTTGCTTGAACGTGTCACTGAAGAGACCTCTAAAATGGAGCAATGAAGCTAAATGAAATAGGGCTTTGCAGGGTGCATAAAATCATTGTTGAGCAAGAATCATTGTTTCTTTGACTTGTGCTTGTAAAACAAGCCATGTCTAATGCAGAAGAAAAACTGGAATAGTCTGAAATTTTCTTTGATCCATTTCACTTTTTCAGAGCTGAAAACTTAATATACAGCTCTTTTATACAACGTTCGGTGGCTCTTGCTATTGTGATTTTATTTTCAGGCTCAAACTTCTACATGTCTGAGTGTGTTTTTTACACGAGGTATGCTTTCAAATGACTTAAAATGTAGAAGATAAATGTACGCTATAACAAAATGCTTTCTGTCATCTTAAGAGCAAGCATACAAGTTACCTGTTTTTTTTTAAAGTCATGAAGTGCATTACTTTCTGTCTGCACCTCATCCTAAAGACTGGGTCCCAGACCCCGCAATAGAAGATGTTGTGTACGCATATGTTGTGTTTAGAAACCTAAGTCGGTAAGCTGTGAGGAAGCAGTAATAGATGAGATGTTGTTTAATTGCTGAGAAATTAATTTCTTATGTAAGTCCAAACTCATTAGTGGTAAAAATTAATGGAGGCTGGACTCTTTTGAAATTTGGCGTAGTCTGTCTCCAAACAATTGTATTCCTAGTTCCAACTTTCTCTCCCTATCTGGGAGAAGGCTAGTACAATAAGGGAATTAGCAAGGGGCTGCGGCTTCTCAGGATAGATGACGGAAGGGGATATTGAATGCCATTAAACTTTTTAAACTGAAGGACCACCTAGATGGTATGAGCACCTCATTACAGGGTTTCTTAAGTGTTTGTATTTTATAGATTATCTCATACTGAATTTCAGAAGTCTTGACCTCGAGGCTTACATGGCATTTTCGTCATTTAAATGATGCCACTAGTTTTATGAAGGCTGTAAAATAGTAAAATTCAGAAGAGGTACAGAGGTTCTCTTCTGTAGATCAGACTTGAAACCCAGAGGGTTGGTACAGACGGAAGTCTGCTACCCTTCCAGTAATGTCAACATCACCATAGCAGCACGTATAGTGCTTGTACATTTTCTAGTTCTGATTGAAAAGTTCAATGATTCAAGAAGACTTAACTTTTCTCCCTTCTGGAGATGGGCCCCAGGTCAGAAGTTGAGCATGTTGAAAGAGCTCTTCAGTAAAGTAGCTAGTGTAGGCTGCAAGTGTTCTCCATAATGTATTTGTGCAGTGGATCAATGGCTTAGATTTTCAGTGTCATAAATCTGAAAGTTCAACATCTTTCAAAAGCAATGCATGCTCTTACAAAAAATAACCTAATGGTTGAGTAGAGATTTCAGTAATGGGATCAACAGTGCTCATGGAAAGCAAAGTAGGAAAGGTATTTCAACTTGAAAGTTGAAATCCTAACAAAGCAATGTATTAATCAAATAAAGCAGATTTGTATAAATATAACATTTAGATTCTAAATCACAGATGTGTATAACCCAATAGTATACACTCAAAATTCATAGATGAATGTGCTAGTGAGCACTTAGCAAGCAGCATTGCAATGCTTCTGTATGTGTTAAATACCCGGACCTCAAAGACATGTATGCTTTGGCTACGTGGACATTTAGTTCTCATACTTCTAATTCATTTTGCTTGAATACTTGTAATATGGGACCAGATGCTGGCTAGAACACTCAGATGGGGATTTTAGGCACCCAAAATTGTATTTAGGACTTGAAAAGGTTCAGTGGCAGAAGAATCAAACAGTTACCCCCTGAAATCTAAATCATCAATTTGTGCAACTTCTTTCATACATTTGCAGGACCTTAGTGCTCCCAGCACTTTTGGTCTATGTTATGCTGGTACTCCGTATTCAACTGGGGGAATAGTAATAAAAGTGTATTTTCTTGGAAAGTTACGTGCTCTTTACAAAGTATGGATGTGAAACAGGCTAGCATGTTCATGTGTGTATGCCTGAAAATAGAATCCTTCCACAGATTTAATATTCTGTATCAAGAAATCTTCAAACCGCAATATGTATGGGATCTACCTTCCTTATAAGGGACTTATATTATTCTCTTTGATGAAAATCCTCTGGCTCTCAAATAGTGTGCATGAAGGCCTATTACATTCTCCTTTATTACAGCAA
Source organism: Oxyura jamaicensis (assembly GCF_011077185.1). NCBI lineage: Eukaryota > Metazoa > Chordata > Aves > Anseriformes > Anatidae > Oxyura > Oxyura jamaicensis. The sequence goes on along the minus strand of NC_048902.1, from coordinate 2,512,886 downwards.
CATCTCCTTGTGACATTCAAAATGCTTGTTTTTCAAGGATGCTGTTATAATTAGGTCCAAAGTGTTTGTAATAAATTCATAGAGATCAATGAATAGTTCATGAAATAGCTTCACATTCACTTGTGTGAAGCAGTAGTGCAGCAATATAAAAACTAAGAAAAGGCAGCTGAAGTCGCATACAAAATTAAATACTTTTCAGCTTTTGATATGAAGTTAAAAGGTTATGCTTTTCTTTTACTCTACATATGCAAGTGTTGTATTCGTCTCAAAATCCTTGGAAATCACTGAAAACTTGGAGATACTGAATTCCACCTTGTTCTTGCTGTGGGATTTCAAGGATTCCCATCTGAAAATACATCTAAACAAATAACCCCCGGGGGTACTAAATGCTTGGAGTCAGTTAACACAATAATAGGCTTTTAACATCTGCTCTAACTCTTGACTATAGGTTGCTGCTACCAACAAACATGAGGTGACCCATGAGCCAGGTAACTACTTGTTCACTATTTCTGTATATGTAACTTAAATGCTTTAAGAACCTCATGATAATTTGTGTCCATGTAATAAGATGGCACAGTAAGATTCAAATGCTACTTTGAAGGAATATCTTTAAAACATGCAGAAGCTTTTTTTTTTTTTTTACCACTTAGAATATGTATTTGCACTGTTGTGATGTAACAATTATTATTGGAACGTCTTACAAATCACACCTTATAAAGTCAAGTTATTGAACACAGCATACTTTATAAATAAACCAAACGCTTTATGACATGTAATGGACTCCATAAACACGTGGTCAGGCATTCTGACAGTTAAGGACATTGCCAGGCTAGAGCTGCATAATTAAATCAAAGATGGTTCTGAATTCACAGAATTAGGATTGTGAACATCTACTCTTTAGAATTCAATTTTAAACTGAACATACTTTTAACTGTGCACAAAGTCTTTCTTAAATTTGTTTCAAATAGAATGAGCCAAAATTATTCATTCTGGAGACTTTGATATAACCTTCACTTTTGGACTAGAAAGCTAATATTGAAAATGTATATTTTCATGAAATAGTACTAAGAAACACCAGAAACGGCTTTTCACTCAGTTGAACCTATCACTGTTGTTCTGTAATACAGCTAAGCTGCTCTTGATTTCTGAAGATGGAGTATCACTCTGCTTTGGAATTGCTTTAAGCCACTTTCGCTCTTTAGAAACGCAGGACAATGAAGAATGAGGTGCTGCTTTTTTTGTCTATCAGTCTGCATAATCAATAGTTGACACAAAAGGACTAATTGCTCTTAGCATTTAAAAAGAAGTGCTTATTAGCACAAAAGCTGTGTATCCTCTTATTTTAGTTACTCTACTACTTTGATACTTATCTACAGTCACAATCAGATAAAGAGTTGATTTCAGCAGCCAGGACCTGGGGAACAACTAAGAACTATAGGACGGGGGGAAGAACATAATGTTAGAAGCGTAATCCTGTTGTCAAGAGATTTCTCTTCACTGTTACTGAACTATTGGCCTAAATCCTTTCCAATTTACCTTTATTTTTAATACTGAAATCAAGGAACGATAGGAGAGAGATTGTATATTCCCTGAAATTCAATTATGACAGTTAAAACTTTGTAATCGTGTCTGTTCTCATTCCCTTCCTTGTCTGGAATCCGGAAGTATAGTAAAAACAGTGAAAAGCTAACACCATTTCAAGATGGTTTATTTTAAAACAGTGAACAGGAATAGGCATAAACAGAATGTAAAGTGCCTTCCACTGGTTGACTACATCAGATAATGCTCCAGACAATTGATTTTGTTGCTTGCACTTATGTATGAAGCAATGTGTTGGCCTGATTCAGCACATATGCATCATGAGGTTGTGGGAAAGGCTAATTCTACTGAGCGTTACCAAAGGTGTGTGTGTATAAAGCAAATCAGTGCACGCAAGGAGGAAATTAGATTGGCTAAAATGCTTTCAAATTACTTAAGACTGCCCAACATTTTCCACTGCCATTTATATCTTAGAAATTCACTGCATCTGATGCTTTTTGGAGTTCTCAGTTTGAATTTTATTATAAACTTCCTGTAAAAAGATTCCTGAAATGCTCTGAAACATTAATTAGCAGTGCAAAAATGACCTTAAGTGCCTTCCATACTCTGTTTTTATGCTATGCTACAGAACACAACCGCACTATGACGTCTACTTGATTGAGAGGATTCTTGCAAATTTCTGTGGCATTTTGGTCAGAGCCCATGTTCCCTGCTGCTTGTGGAAGGGAAGCAGCTTACAGGTTGCTGGAAGTGGGACACTGCAAGAGAACAAGCATTTTCTGCTTGTTTTAAAACTACAGTATTGAGGTGACATGCAGAAGCAAGGGTGCAGAACACGTTTTTGTTGTTGTTGTTCTACAGAAGCCAAACATTTCTCATACACTAGATTTTATTAAGCACTTAGAGGAAGTATGAACATTTGAATTTAGAGGACTAAGGTAGGGTTACACTAGTAGCTATGTCTACACGTGTCCTGCCTCACTCCATCCCTTTGGCTCCCTGCTGCACCACTTCCCAACTTTCTGCTGTCTTCATTTCCAGGTATCATTTCTGAGTAGCTACACGACAGCTTGTGTGGCCACAGCACAGTGGAGATCAAAGGGGTGGAAGTAGAAGGGTAAGGAGTGGGACTATTAGCAGAACTGCTCCAGGAAGTTGAAATGCAGAGAAACTTCACTTTCAAATTACATTTGCCTACCACTAGATGTCAAAGTCCGTATTTAGATTTCCTATGGACATTATCTGGTAGCTCCCTGCTTCTCCTGAGGTCCATGAGAGCTGCAAATGTAGGTGCAGCGTGTACTAAAACAACAAAGTAGAAAGCCTAGCTGCACTTCAGTCACAATTTTATCCATGTTGATCAAACTCTCATTGAAAAGTATCTGGGTTGCCACTGCAAATGAAGAAACAGGACTGTGGTATTGCAGGAGGTTGCTTATGTTTATTGAGCTGTTGAAATGTAACTGTGTGCTCCTAGCTGAGGGATGCTTATAATTTGCGTCAGGCCTTTTCTGGTGTAGAATGGCAGATTTTCTGTTGTAGAATGGCAGAGTTTCATTTACTTCCAGGTGAGGAACAATTAGTCCTTTATATTCAGGTATTTTTCATGCTTTCCATAGATTTTCTCAAATTATTTTGAAAGATCTGCTTCTATGAATGTTTTATTTACCAAATGGTAGGTCTATACAACTGTAATTTTTCTCACTAGGGTTCTCTCCCCTTTCATGTTCTCAGCTGAGTGTTTTACTGGTGTTTAAAACACAAAATGTCTTCCTTGCTGTTCCAGGGCTCTATGGCTGGTTTTTGTTCCAGTTCTCTCCTCTCCTCTCCAACTTCTGCTTTTCCTACTGAATTCCTTCTAAACTAATGGTCTGGGGTTCTTTTAGGAGCTACATAGAATTCTTATTTATTCTCTGCTGTTGGTCACCTTTGGTCCATGGTATGCTTAGAATAGAGTGTTGCTGTCCCACATTCTATTTCATGTGACAACGTTGCTACCACAACCTCTCATTTTAAGTGAAAAATTTCTGGTCTCTTTCCTTGACATATTAATAGAAAGAACAAAATTATACAGAATTTTTCAAGTGTCTAAAACATCCTTTTACTCAAAAACATCCTTTTACTCACATGGTTGGGAATTATTTCCTAACCAGCCACTGCTAGCACAACTCTCAGTTTGTTCCAGACTTTAAAAAAAGCAATTGCACAAAAATCAAAATCCTTGTTATAGATATCTGCTTAATACAGAACAAATGGATCCTGGATAGTTAATGGTATGAGATGGAGATAGCTGTCTCTTAAAGATACCTTTTTTCTGCTGGTGCCTCAGCAATCTTTTTACCCAGTGAATCTTTTTACCTTCCCTCTTACATTTATTCCTAAGAACTCTTTCCATCAATGTATGACTAAGTCATTCTTTTATCTTGATTTTTGTGAAAAACTGTTTTTCCCCCATGGCTTCTTTTGGCCTAGAGCTTGTGAACTTCAGTCTTTGTCAGTATGGAATGAAGGAATACAAAATTTTCTGCAAATTGCCCCAGTGTATTAGCACCGGAGCTATGTGAACCTTTCCAAGTGTGATTTGAAAGGGTTACTTTCAAATCATAACTTCTGTGGGAGATCCAGTTCATATGGGTTCACAGGCCAACCAGTTAAAGGAAGGGTTTCAGGCTGAGCTGCCCCCTCCCTTCTCCCTACATGTTTTCCCATGGGTTGGATCTCATTACAAACCCACAGGCAAGGTACAGGGTCAATCACATCATGTTAATTCATACAGGTTGACCGGTTCACTGGGACTGGAAGCTGGATTAAAGGTGAGGAGTTTATCACAGTAACAGAATTCTGATCTTAGAAAAACAAACATCTCTAAAATAGGTCTCTAGTTACCATATGAATCAAAATTTTAAATAAAAACAAGATCATTTTAAATAATTGAGGGAATCATACAGGGAATCAATCTTCCCCTGCCAGGAATACTCAGAGGTTGGCTTTACTTCTAACACAACAAGAACTCTGATCTCAAGGAACTATTCCTTTCTGAAACTTGGGTATAATTACATGAGCTGGAGTATAAAATAATAATGAGACAGTTCTATATACCTGGGAGAATTATAGAGTGAGACACACAAGGGAAGGAAACATTTTAATGACTTTTCTGGCTGGAGAAGCGAACTCAATTGAAATGCTTTATCTTTCTGTGGAGGGGGAAAAAGGTTTAAAAAAAAAACTCAGCTGAGCAAAAAATTGCAGTAGACAGCTTTGATCCCTTGCATTAATTTTAGCTAATCAAGGAAATGTAGGAAGCATGAAATACTTTTCTTACATGAGCTCTCCTAAGGAATATATTTGAAATATGATATGAATATCATGAGTCTTACTGTGGTTGGTCTGAAAGCAATCAGCGGCATCCCAAACAGTTTTGGCTTCGTTCCTCTTCGCTTATTAGCATTGTATTAAAATCAGGCTGTATTAAAAGATTGGTTTATATCTCTAGACCTAAGCAATGCCAAGTGCAAACAAAGTTTGTATTGTTACCTCGTTTACTTGATGATCATGCTGATTTATACCCTTCCTTTTTCTCTTTGCTTGCTCTTTCAGCTCTCACTTGACTATTCTTATCAAAATGCCATTCGATTTGATTTGAATATATGCCATGAGCGTGAGGGTTACCTTCGGCAGATACGTGGGTATTTTAAAGTGGGTGTGTTTTCTGTGTGCACGTGTAGTGTACCTACTAGCAGCAATTGCTCTACTTTGAAGGTATTGCTGTACAGTAGGTTTGAACCTAAAATGGCTGACTACTTTCTAAATAATCCCCTAGGAAACAGTTTAGTCTAGGCCATTATCTTGATAGTTCATAATTAGGTTCAATAATAAAGCTTGTTTTGCTGACCTAGGTCAGATCATGGCGTCCACCGCATCTGTGCGCAGTGACCTTGCTCTGAGAGTGTATTGTTAGAAAATCCATTATTATCATCACATACACTTCGGAGAAGTGGCTGTTTTGTGAATTGATGGTGTGATGTTGCCACTTTAGATAAAAGAATCCATGAATTATTGACTTAATGAGTTAATGTTGCTTGATTTCACAACAAGGTCTTTTTAGTCTGGATGCTATTTACTGAACACATAATCACAACATATGAAGGAAGGCACAGATAATAGTACAGTGCATTTATAACCCTCTTCACTTCTAACAAAGCAAAGTGTTAGCTAAGAATTGTCCTGCTTCCTTTGGAAAACCATTAAAACTTATGTAATCATAAGCAATTCCTGTTTAAACAATTAAGAAATAAAATGTTTGTCACTGCTTTCTTATGCCTTCCTTTGGTTTGCTTATGGGCTGTTGCCAACAAGAACTTGTTAATTTTTAAGAATTGAAAGATGCTTTTGTTCCTATGCCTAAACCTAATGATGCTATCACATGGAGGTCTGGAGAAGGCTGTCAAAAGTCAATCCATGTCATCCAAAGTTCATCACCTTCACAGTTTTTAAAGCGGAGTTCTGATAAATTTATGGCATCCAAAAACCTTGACAATATCAGGTTTTCATTAGAGAATGTAACTTGTGAGAGGAAAGCAGGAAAGCATATACAGAGTGTGTCCCAGAGCAGATACTTTAACGGTATAAGTATCAGGTTTCAAATACCTGTGCTCCTTTGATCCTAGGGTGTGAATCCCAGCTCTGTTAACTGTTCACACTTGCAAGATAAATAAAATAAAGTCTGTGTGCAGTGTCTTATGGAAACATATGTCCTATGGAAATGTAACTCTCACTTCAAGTGGAGTGAAATTTGTTTTCAGAGACAGGACTACAGCATTCAGCTGCATGCATGGATCTTCGGGAAGGGACCACGTCAGCCCATACTCTCACGTTCTGAGATTTACACCAGTTCTTAACCAACTCTTTGCAAAAACATAAATAACTGTATAGAGTTGTCAGCTATTTGTACGTAAAGTTTTTGTAAAAATAGATGTGATTCAAACATCCTGGCCATGTGTGACTTGTCTTGAGAAAACTTGATTCGGACTCTTGATGGTGTTTTGTGTTTTTTAAACTTTTCAGTCTCTGAGCATTGTTAATTGCTTCAATTGCTTCATCTTTTCTACTGCTGTCCCAGTTTTCTAAGGAGCTGCCAGAAGGGACTGTATCTTTACTGTCGTTAAAGATAACAAAAAACGCTTATATAAATACATCAACACAAAAAGGAGGACAAAGGAGAATCTCCATCCTTTACTGGATGCAGGGGGAAACTTAGTTACAAGAGATGAGGAAAAGGCGGAGGTGCTCAATGCCTTCTTTGCCTCAGTCTTTAGCGGCAATACCGGTTGTTCTCTGGATTCCCAGTACCCTGAGCTGGTGGAAGGGGATGGGGAGCAGGATGTGGCCCTCACCATCCACGAAGAACTGGTTGGTGACCTGCTACGGCACTTGGATGTGCACAAGTCGATGGGGCCGGATGGGATCCACCCAAGGGTACTGAGAGAACTGGCAGAGGAGCTGGCCAAGCCACTATCCATCATTTATCAGCAGTCCTGGCTATCGGGGGAGGTCCCAGCTGACTGGCGGCTAGCGAATGTGACGCCCATCTACAAGAAGGGCCGGAGGGCTGACCCGGGGAACTACAGGCCTGTCAGTTTGACCTCAGTGCCAGGGAAGCTCATGGAGCAGATCCTCTTGGGAGTCATCATGCGGCACTTGAAGGGCAAGCAGGCGATCAGGCCCAGTCAGCATGGGTTTATGGAAGGCAGGTCCTGCTTGACGAACCTGATCTCCTTCTATGACAAAGTGTCGCGCTGGGTGGACGAGGGAAAGGCTGTGGATGTGGTCTACCTTGACTTCAGCAAGGCTTTTGACACTGTCTCCCACAGCATTCTCCTCAAGAAACTGGCTGCTCTTGGCTTGGACTGGCGCACGCTTCGTTGGGTTAGAAACTGGCTGGATAGCCGGGCCCAAAGAGTTGTGGTGAATGGAGTCAAGTCCAGTTGGAGGCCAGTCACCAGTGGCGTCCCCCAGGGCTCGGTGCTGGGGCCGGTCCTCTTTAACATCTTCATCAATGATCTGGACGAGGGCATTGAGTGCACCCTCAGTAAGTTTGCAGATGACACCAAGTTAGGTGCGTGTGTCGATCTGCTCGAGGGTAGGAAGGCTCTGCAGGAGGATCTGGATAGGCTGCACCGATGGGCTGAGGTCAACTGCATGAAGTTTAACAAGGCCGAGTGCCGGGTCCTGCACCTGGGGCGTAATAACCCCAAGCAGAGCTACAGGCTGGGAGATGAGTGGTTGGAGAGCTGCCAGGCGGAGAAGGACCTGGGAGTGATAGTGGACAGTCGGCTGAATATGAGCCAGCAGTGTGCTCAGGTGGCCAAGAAGGCCAACGGCATCCTGGCTTGTATCAGAAATAGTGTGACCAGCAGGGCTAGGGAGGTGATCGTCCCCCTGTACTCGGCTCTGGTGAGGCCGCACCTCGAGTACTGTGTTCAGTTTTGGGCCCCTCGCTACAAGAAGGACATGGAGGTGCTTGAGCGGGTCCAAAGAAGGGTGACGAAGCTGGTGAGGGGCCTGGAGAACAAGTCCTACGAGGAGCGGCTGAAGGAGCTGGGCTTATTCAGCCTGGAGAAGAGGAGGCTCAGGGGCGACCTTATCGCTCTCTACAGATACCTTAAAGGAGGCTGTAGAGAGGTGGGGGTTGGCCTGTTCTCCCACGTGCCTGGTGACAGGACGAGGGGGAATGGGCTAAAGTTGCGCCAGGGGAGTTTTAGGTCAGATGTTAGGAAGAGCTTCTTTACTGAAAGGGTTGTGAGGCATTGGAACAGGCTGCCCAGGGAGGTGGTGGAGTCACCATCCCTGGAAGTCTTCAAAAGACGTTTAGATGTAGAGCTTAGGGATATGGTTTAGTGGGGACTGTTAGTGTTAGGTTAGAGGTTGGACTCGATGATCTTGAGGTCTCTTCCAACCTAGAAATTCTGTGATTCTGTGATTCTGTGATTATTAGTGAATAAAATAAACTGACCCTTACATAAGTGCATAACAAATACTTTAAGGGCTGGATCTCATGTTTGCTTTCATGATTTTCATGTTCATATTCAATTTAATATTGATTATGTACTGTGTTGGACTTTGGTCCACCTGGAAGATGGAAGTTATGGTGCCATGAGTCCAGGTCTACAAATGATGGGGTACTGGCTGTAACAGCGCGGTGTGTGGGGAAGGCTGGGAAGGAGCCATCCCAAGCTTTCTGGAAACTTTTGGGAGTGCAGATGCTATGTACTGGACCCATGTGAAGCCTAGCTGCTAAATCCCAAAGTCTGTACAATCCTCTGTGATTTTGTCATCTTTGTCCGTTGAAACAAAGCAAAGCCGAGGACAATATCCATCATGGATATATCTAACAAACACGGACCCTCTAAGTTTGTCTGAGTCACTGAGTTAAAAAATCATCAAGACTTTAAATCTATTCAGAACTTGTGTTTTGCAAGTATTTTTAAATAATAAAACCAAAACTACTACTGCAGGAATTCAAGAACTAAAAACCTGAGAGGGCATGTGAGAGATCTCCTAGGAAAACTAATTCTGTACGTGTGACCAGCTCTGACCACAGAAACACAGGGCTAGTTGGAAGCAGCCCTTGAAATTCACTGGAAAACAAGGATTTTAAGTGCCCGTACATCATACCTTATATCACAGCACCGATAGTGAGAGAGATGATGCTCAAAGCCAGGAACAATCGGCATATAAATAGCAAGCTAAGTGATGTAATTCAGTCATGGTGAAACTTATTCTTAATGGAAAAAGTGTTTCCAATGTTCAGTTTTAGTTTATTCATCTGTCCTCTTCAGTCTTCTAATCCTCTAAACTCCTTTAGAAACCTGTGATGGTGTTAAACCAATGTTGTGTAAGTACATTCTGATTCTTGTTGATATTGATAAATTGCAAATGAGTTAATGATTATCTAATTATTTGGAAGTGTCATCACAGCAGTTTTAAAGCATAAAGCAGAAGGAAGAGTAGTTCATTTTCTTTACTACTTTTCACAAATCAACACGGAGGAGGAGGAAAACATTAAGGTTTTAGGGAAACTCTCAAACAAGAGTCCCTATGTTTTTGTGGTTACCATTTCAGTATTGCACACCTATTCAAAGGAGATTATTTAGGTAGTTAACTCTTGCAAGAGGGGATAGATTGTTCTTTTTAATGATATCCATGGGTATATTAGACTTATATATATACATATATATATATATATTTGAGTTTCCTAAGAAATGGTGAAGAGGCAGCACAAGTATGTCAGGTATTTCCAAAGCAGGCTGCATCAGCAGGGATAGCACATGCAAATGTCATTTTCCTCCCCAGTTAGTGTTTACTGCCGTTGCTTTTCATTACCAGGTGTGCTTGGCACTGACCCAAAATCACGTTCCATGGGCTCTGGTTTCCTTGTATGTTAGGAGGAGGAAGGGGTCAGGGCAGACTCTTGGCCATTTGTCTTCCTTCCCAAGTGCTTCTCTCTTTGTAAATTAAAGAGGGCAATCGATAGGCAATAAGGAAGGAGGACAAGTAACCTGCTGGTACGAACCAAGTGGAATTGTCTGCTTCTTCCCAAGGTCTTGCAATTTGCTGGATCATGCTATAGCCTGCCAGTAGTAGCTCAGAGAAGCGCGACAGATGGGGTTTTCATAAGGAATGTACATGAGAACTTTGGAATAGAAAAGGCACTTTACATTGTCTTATACCCTTCCATCCCAGCCCACTACACAGAGGTGGAAGGGAGGTGATGGTTTCATTGTTTGTTTTTTTTTGGCGAATGTTATCTCTGTGTACAGTGGATAGGCTGCTCAGCTCAACTACTCTATGGGAAATGCCTTCATTATGTTGAGGCAGAACTTGAGCCCTTGATTTCAGTAGATCTCTACATGTGCACCCAGCTGCTAGAAATATTGCTGTTTTTTCTATGCCATGGAAAAAAAAAAAAAAATCCGTGTGACAGACCACATAGACTTAATCTGCCTGCACCTGGAGCTGATTCATTGCAAATAAACTCAGACTGGTAAAGCATACAAATACACAGCAGTAGATGTACTTTGCAATTCTTAAGGATCATGTGTGAGTACCCTTTTCTTTGCTTCCTTTGTACCAAGTTCCCCAGTGCTGTGAAATTAATTTTATGGGCCTTTCAAAGCACTGAACTTGAATAATTAACTTCAGAATAGCCAAGTGTGAGCTGAGAGCCTTCCAGTGCCTTGCAATACTGAAATCTGGAAGGCTGGTATCTTATGACCTACCAGGACTAAAATAAAAACTCGGACGTGTGGTAAAGCCTATAGTGAGCAATTAAGGGTGCGTGTTCGTAGCTCTCCCCTATTTATATAAAGTACTCATTTCTAACCTTCAAGTGCTCTGAGATAATAGATTTTAAACTTGACAGAGCTCTAGGAATGCCCTGAACCTCAAACCAACATATTTTGGGGGCAAATTCCTCATTTGTGGGAAGGAAGAAAACTTTTTTTTTTTTTTTTTTTTTTAGTACGTTATTATCTGAAAAAAAAAAAATAATGACGCTTGTCTGCAAGTAGCTGATAGGTTTGGAAGGTTAGAGGTAGTCCTGGCAAAGATGGATTAGTGGGCAGAGTGCAGGTGAGGCGCTGGAGAAATGCAATTTATCACTTGGTTTCCGAGTTTAGTACATGTATGTCACTGCTGCATATATGGTGTGTGTGTAATTATTTTATATGAAGGATAATACTGTTTTTATCCTTGTAAAGAGTATTGGCATCTGTACTGGTGGGACAGAATGAATTAGCAGAGGGATTTTAATGATGTTAACTGGAAACCCTTCCTGGAGTCCTATGATCAAGCATGTCTCTGTGCTTCATTATAAATATGTGTACTTTGTTTGCTGTTTTGTGTCTTTGCAAAGCAGAATCTTTATATCAAGTCTTGATTTTCTTCTGGGTTTAGGTTCTGAACCACGTCAGCTACTTCATTAGCCATACTTGCAATCAACTCCTTGTTTGCTTCCCTGTTCTAGTGCCCCCAAACTACACTTCCTTCCAGTTAACTACTGCGTTAGTCAGTATGTCTTTTGCTATCCAGTTTTCTAAAAAACCGCACTCTTGTTAGGACCTAGGATCAGTATTACTTACTGTCTCTGTAATGAATATCACTGATTTAAATGGAGGTGCCCATAATAGAACTAGCCACTGTAAGCAAGAGCAGCAGAGTCTAGCTTACTGGATTTTACTGGAAACCAGATTTTTTTTTTCAGCTGGTTCACTTGATACCTTCACAGCTGCAGTATCTGGTGGGTGTCAAGGAAGGTGCTAAGAGCATCAGATAATCTTTCTGCTCTTTTCTAATACAATAATAGTAATTGCTGGGAAATCTTCTGCAAGGCTGGCTGTACTGCTTTGCAGTTTACAGTAGCAAGTGGTCTGCTTTTGTAATTGTGGAAAATCGCAGTAGACATCTGGCACCAGGAGAAATCTAGGTAGTAAGGGCAAAAGTTATCAGAGAGGCAGTGTTAATGAGAGTGCATCTGCTTTTCAAAAGCATCAATAAATTATTCAAAATACTAAAAGGCTTCCTGTTCAGTTGTACCTATAGTAAAAGAGCACAGGTTTTTTTTTGCATCTTTCTACTGGTATAACTTCTATGACACTTGCACGTATTTTCTACTGGAAATAGAGTTTTAATGTAGGCTGAGGACACATTAAGCTTATGCTGATATACAGCGGTGGAAGGAACAGCAAAATGTTTGGGGGAAAAAAGTGTGGGTTTTGGATATTGTTGCACATAAAGTACAGTATTTTAATTTTCTAATGGAATTAACTTGTATAACATAGCAGTTTTATTTTCCAGACAGATTCAAAGTGACTTGTAACAGGCTGAAAAGTAGGTATCTCAGGTTTTTATGTTACTATTCAGGCAAAACCTGTAGTCAGACACCTGTCAATCATCTTCAGGAAGCCTTTTTAAGCAGCATTTGATAGCAGCCATAAATAGCAACTTTGTAAGGAAATTAATATGGATGATCCATTATGCTAACCTGGAGGGGATATCAGGACCAGTACAACAGAAATCACAACAAAATCAGAGAGAATACTTCTTAGGAAAAAAAAAAAAAAAAACTGTCTAAACAGATGTCTTCATGAGAATCTATCAGCTGAGACCAGTCAATACCAAGCATAATGCATGTTTCAGCTCACAAATGTACATCTGAAGCAGCTCTCTTCTGTCCTGTTATTTAAACCAGCAAAAGCAGAGGAAGCCTCCACTTCCAGCTCTCCGGTAACGGTGTAAATGGCTCCTGACACTGCAGTACCGGCAGTCAAATGTGATCGCTGCTCCAATTACATTTTGCTCAGACACGGTCACGCCTGCCTCTGCCAAGCAAAATAACTCTTCAATTACTTTATTCCTCATCCTTTAGTGAAGCTCTTCACTTTACTAGACACTTGACCACGAGTTCAGTCCTGACCACCAGTAAAACACTGAATTGACTCGCCATAGGCTTGACTGTAGAATCTTCTTGCAGATGAAGATGTCAAAAGGCAATCTGTAGTGAGAATGACAGCATGATTAACCAGAATGAGGCCTAAGTCAGAAGTAGCATGGACCGCTGGGAAATTAAGGCACCAATTTTTGCCGTCAAGATTGGCTGTGATAGGGCAGTATATCCTAGCAACAGCAGAAACCTTAACCTCACCATCGCAGCAAAAACTAATTTTGTTATCTGTTCCAGTATCTTTTAATCCAAGGTCTTTAAATAGAAGGTAAATACTCACATGCCACTTTTCCAGGAGCTGCTTTCTTCTCTAATTAGGGAATCCCTAATCCAGTGAATTAAGGGTTACGGAAGCTTTAATGCAAATTTCTTTACCTTCTTGAAAAAAATGCTGTGGAAAAGGCTCAATGTCATTTTGTTGCAGTGTCAACAGGTTAAGAAATATTTTAATAGTTAATGTGGTTTTGTTTCTGCTTTGGATAAAATCTGTATCTCAAAATCGGAACCTCAAGTTGTAGGTAGTAGCCAGTCATGCAAGTGCTATATAGAAAACTAACAGTGAATGGTAAGGATAACTTGGACAAGAGGGAAATGGTAGGATTAAACACAATCTTCATGAAGGGCATTGCCTTCACGTTGTGGAGAGTATAGCTTACGCTTTTCAAATTGTGGATCGTGGTGCTATTCAGCATACCAGTGACCAACGAAAATCTTTTTATTTAAAGGGCAATGAAACTGTCTACTAAGAACATGACTTATTTTACTTTTATATGTAGTAAATCGTTTGGTAGACAAATAGTTATTAAAGTGGATTACTATGCGTATTAAATAAAAAGCTGTTATGCTTCAAGAGATACAGTTTGCTATTTTAGCTCTGAGTGATGCTGGCAGATCTTTGGGTCAAGCTTAAATCTCTTTGGGTGTGTCTCTATGTTCCTAGACATAGGTGTACATGGATTTTCTTTGATTATCATGGTTATGGAAATATATCTCTTTTCCTACTGTATTTTCTGGTGTGTGTATATGTGTAAAGGCATCCGTGTGTATATGTAGTAGGCAAGAGTAGACTTCTCTTTCTCTTACTGTCAGTTCCAAGAGACCATTCTGCAATGAGAGTGTGAGGGCAGGAGCAGCAGATATGAAGTTCATTCAATTCCCTTTGGGGAAGTTCCATATCAGAATCTGAAAAGTGGGCAAACATTCAAGTAGAATCATAGAATCACAGAACCATAGAATATCCCAAGTTGGAAGGGACCAATAAAAATCATCAAGTCCAACTCCTGGCACCACACAGGTCTACCCAAAAGTTTAGACCATGTGACTCAGTGCACAGTCCAATTGCTTCTTAAATTCAGACAGGCTTGGTGCAGTGACTGCTTCACTGGGGAGCCTGTTCCAGTGCGCAACCACCCTCTCGGTGAAGAACCTCTTCCTGATGTCCAGCCTAAACTTCCCCTGCCTCAGTTTAACACCATTCCCATGGGTCCTATTACTGGTGATTACGGAAAATAGGTCACCTGCCTCTCCACTACCCCTCGCGAGGAAGTTGTAGACTGCAATGAGGTCTCCCCTCAGCCCCCTCTTCTCCAGGCTGAACAGGCCCAGTGACCTCAGCCACTCCTCATATGTCTTCCCCTCTAGGCCCTTCACCATCTTCGTCACCCTCCTCTGGACACTCTCCAACAGTTTCACATCCTTTTTGTACTGCGGTGCCCAGAACTGCACGCAGTACTTGAGGTGAGGCCACACCAGCGCAGAGTAGAGTGGGACAATCACTTCCTTCACCCTACTAGCAATGTCGTGCTTGATGCACCCCAGAGTACAGTTGGCCCTCCTGGCTGCCAGGGCACACTGCTGGCTCATATTCAACTTGCTGTCAATCACAACCCCCAGATCCCTCTCTGCGGGGCTGCTCTCCAGCGTCTCGTCACCCAGCCTGTACGAATGGCCAGGGTTGCCCCATCCCAGGTGCAGGACCCGGCACTTGCTTTTGTTAAACTTCATGTGGTTGGTGATCGCCCAGCTCTCCAATCTGTCCGGATCTCTCTGCAAGGCCTTTCCACCCTCAGCCGAGTCTACAACTCCTCCAAGTTTGGTCTCGTTGGCAAATTTGCTCCAAACACCTTCTAGTCCTACATCCAGGTCATTTATAAAACCATTGAAGAGCACTGGCCCTAAAATGGAGCCTTGAGGGACCCCAGTAGTGACCATCCGCCAGCCTGATGTGGCCCCATTTACCACAACCCTTTGAGCCCTGCCCATCAGCCAATTGATGTTTTTGTTAAGTTGTATGCTGGACATTTTGTCCAGTAGGATCCTATGGGAAACTGCGTCAAAAGCCTTGCTGAAGTCTAAAAGGATCACATCAGCTGGTTTCCCTTGATTGACTAGCTGGGTGATCTTATCATAAAAGGAAATCAAATTTGTTTGGCAGGACCTACCCTTCATGAACCCATGTTGGCTGGGACCAATGACTGCATTGTCCCCCAGGTGTGCTTCAATAACTTCAAGAATCATCTTCTCCATAATCTTACCAGACACTGATGTGGGACTGACAGGCCTGTAATTGCTAGGGTCTTCTTTCTTGCCCTTCTTGAAAATTGGGACAACATTTGCCAGCTTCCAGTCTACGGGGACCTCCCCAGATTCCCAAGATCATTGAAAAATAATTGAGAGAGGTCCTGCGATTACATCAGCCAGCTCTTTAAGCACCCTGGGATGAATCCCATCCGGACACATGGACTTGTATGGATCCAGGTGGAGCAGCAAATCCCGCACACATTGAGGGCCGGTTGGAAGTTTCTCATTCCCACCGTCAAGGCCCTCCACCTCAGGGCACCCTTGGTCCCGAAGCCCATCATCAGTGTTGAAGACAGATGTGAAGCAGGCATTAAACATCTCTGCTTTGCCTGTATCGTTGTCTGTGAGGAGACCTTCCCCATCAAGTAGCGGACCTATGTTTTCTTTGGTTCTCCTTTTTCTGTTCACATATCTAAAAAAAAAAAAAAAACAAAAAAAAACTTTTTATTGTCTCCCACAGACATGGCCAGCTTCAACTCTAGTTGGGCTTTGGCCACACGAATTTTCTCCCTACAAACGCAAACAGCATCCCTGTATTCCTTCTTCGTCACCTGACCCTCCTTCCAGCAGCCATACACTTTCTTTTATTGCCTGAGCTCCAGTAGAAGATCCCTGGTCAGCCATGCCGGCCTCCTGCCCCACCTGCCTGACTTCTGATATTTTGGAATTGCCTGATCTTGTGCTTTTAGGAGGCAGTGCTTAAAGACTGACCAGCACTGATGGACACCAACACCGTCAAAAGCAGTTTCCCAGGGGACCTTGCTGATTTGTTCCCTGAGCAGCCTGAAGTCTGCTTTCCCCATATGCAGGGTTGAAGTTTTGGTGGCAGTTTTCCTTTTGTCACCATAAATTCTAAACTCAACCACTTCATGGTCACTATGATTGAGATGGCCGCCAATTGCCACATTCCCCACAAGACCCTCTCTGTTCTCCAGCAACAGGTCTAGGAGGGCACCTTTCCTAGTTGGCTCCCTTAGCACCTGCACCAAGAAGTTATCATCTAGGTGCTTTATGAACCTCCTGGACTTGCTCGTGTTGGCCGTGTGGTGATCCCAGTTGACGTCTGGCAAGTTGAAATCCCCCATAAAGACAAGGGGAGTTGATCTTGAGGCATCTCTCCGTTCCGCAAATTCATCGGCACTGTTGTCCTGGCCAGGTGGTCTGTAATAGACTCCCACAATGGCATACCCTTTATTTGTTTGTCCCTTAATCCCGACCCAGAGGTTCTCAACTTTGCCATCACTGACCTGAAGTTCCACACAGTCCAGCCCCTGCTTCACATACATCGCCACCCCGCCACCTTGCCTACCCTGCCTGTCCCTCCTGAAGAGCCTGTAACCATCTACTGCAACACACCAGCCACAGGACTCATCCCACCAGGTTTCACTTATGCCAATGATGTCGTAGCTGTGGGTGAAGACTGGGCGAAGACTCCTAGCTCATCCATTTTATTCCTCATACTGCGTGTGTTTCTGTAGAAGCACTTCAAATGCACCTCCCTACATGCAGCACCTTGTGGAGCTGCCCAAAGGACCTCACTGGCACACAGCCCCTCTGATTCTAGCGCACGATCCCTTAGCTCATCACCAGCGTGCCTGGTTTTATCTCTTTCCCCCTTCAACTCTAGATAGGAGGAGGCCTCTCTGGGGTTGCTGTGTTTAATCAGCCTTGAAAATCTTAAGAATGTGACTTTTTTAAGACCAGTTTTCAAGGAGACACACTAATATGTTTTGATATTTCTGAAAATCAGATGTTCTGTAGACTTGATATTGAAAAATCTGCCCATGGATTACAGTGATGTGTATGTGGTAGCATCAATAATATAAATATTTTTAAGCATCGATACCTAAATGTAGTTTCTAACATGTTCATACATGGTGGAAACTATTTTCCAAGCTGTCAAGTACCTGTAGCTCTCACTGGTTGAAGTCGGATTCATGACGAGTTTCACTCCTGAAATTTGAGGAACTTCTGCTAAGCACACAGTTTAGGTTCTGTGTGATGTGTATTCATTAAGGTATACAAATTTTGTCCAGACTCCCAAGCATGCAGTATTTTTAGCACACAATCTGAATATAGCACCTTCACCGGTAGTAGATACTAGAAGTCCTATACTGATAAAAAGGAAAGTAGATCCTTTTTAGTCCTCCAGTTCTAGGAGATGAGTCATAGACACAGTTTTGTAAATTCTGCAAGAAAACAAAACAGAGACAGATAAATATCCCACTGTTGTCCTACTATACTATTTGACTTACCTGTGGAACAAGTATTCCAATAACATTTCATTAGAAGTTTGAAAACCTAGATGTGAAAGTTTGCCTTGCCGTGAGCAAACTGTCCTATAGTGATGAAAAAGGGGAGAGGAGAAGCCAAGAAAATGCTTTAATTGATTTGTCAATGCACCAAAGTGTGAACAGGCATGATGAAGTGTAAAGAGGGATGTGACACCAGTGTGGCAGAGCTGTCACAGTGGAAAGGGTTTCCTATAAAAGTGATGGCACTTAAATGTTAGCTAGGCCTCCTGTCTGAGCTCTCATATTCATTGGGAATTTATGCCTTAGAAGGAAACGTCTGGCCAACTTGTAAGCAGCCAGGCATCATAACATCTCAGGAGGTAAACACACACACGCTGTGAGGAACCCCTGTTTGTATCAAGTTTGGGAGTTACGGGGATTAAGTAATCCCTGATGGATCCAAACAGAAACCCATCTATGGATATAATCTTGGTGGAGAGGTGGGGATCACTAGCAGTGACTCTATGTAGTATCTTTTGTCCCAAAGCACCATCAAACCAGTAAACGAAGTTTAAGTTGGAATCAATATCCTCAGTGTTTAAACGATGCCCCCTCCAAGGTACAATGCAGCAGTTCCTAGGCGTTGCACATTAGGCTACATTTCAGGGAGGTAGGGTAAGAATGTGAAGGTGAGGCTACTGATAGTTAAATATAACTGCAGGAGATGGATTTGAGCCAGACTATTGTACTGAAGGGTTGTTGTGAAGTTCTCCAAGGGATTTTTACTAAAGAGATTGTACCACACATCTCATCCAAAGAATAGGAAATCAAAGAGGATGGAAGCCCTTAGAGTCTCTGAGGTTTTGGCTCAGGACTCACTTGATTAACTGGGTATGAATGTTACTAATTTAATATTGATGCTTCATACAACACCTGAAACACAAGGGAGCTGTATACAGTGTGTTAAACTTGTTCGTAGGGGATTAGGTGTAAATTATTCTGGAAGGGGTTTTGTCACCTTTGGAGGAGCGTGTTTGGAAGGAACGGTGTCAATTATTGCTAGACCATATGCCTTTGCATTTGCAGATGCATCAATTCCTATCTTGCTCTAGGAAACCAGATTCAAATATGGTCTCGAACTGAAAACATTGGCAGAAGTACAAATGCAAGTGAATGTGTATATTACTACTACTGATGTTACTCTGCCACTTTGAAAAGCACCAGTCAGACTCCATTTGGATTATCTGCAATTCTGTAATGTATTATAGGAAGGACATTGCTGACTGAGCTTGTAAAAGTGCAGTGGAAGGCAAACAAATGTATGATTTAGTGTTTTGAAGGTATGACTTATAAAGGAAGATTGACCTAACCTGTATTCTTGTAAGTTGAGAAGAAAGATTTGAAGTATTGAAGAATATTGGTATGGGCAAAAAATACTGAAGTGATCTGCAGAGAGATGTATGGCCTAGTTGCACGCTAGCTACACCATTGTGTAGCATCACCAAATCAATGGCATGTCTGAGGCTAATTTAAGACCTATTTTATCGTAAGGCCCATGACTGGGGCTCACAGAGCCAGTGAAAGTCCAACCCAACTGAGAGGGACAAAAATAGGAGAGGATGTAAGTACTCTTTGAAAAAAATGACAGAGAAAATGATGGGATGAGATGGAGAGGCAGGAACTGACCTCCGGCAGTGAATGAGAGTCAGCAGGTGCAGGGGAAATAAGATGTACCTTGCAAATATGAAAGTGCTTTTTCTATAGCTTCAGGGAAGGTGGAGTCAACCCAAGTGTTACAGGAGATCATAGAGCCTAGAAAACGAGCTTGAAGCAGCATCCCAAATAGATAGTTAGAAAATATGGCATTATTTGAGTTTTGCTGTGAAGAAAAATAATGCTGAGTGAGCATCTGAGACTGCAAACACATTCATTTGGTTACTTCTGGTACTCCAGATAAATGGAAAGGAGGGTGGAGTCTGCAGTGATGGGCTGCCTGCTCAGTTCTCCAGTTCTCTGGCTCCGGTAACATTTGATGCAGCAAGGGAGAATAGGCACATGCACCAGCCAGCTACACATTTATCTTGAAAGATGTGCATGTGATGTTGCTGCTGCCCACCCTCCCTTCCTGCCCCCAGAGCGAGCTTACAGAGCACATTTAGTGTCATAGCTGTGTGTTACCTGCAGCGGGAAAGATTTTGAAGTAATTCCATTTGATTTTTTGTTGTTCTGTTTTCACAAATCTACAACAGGTCAGATGCTAAATGAGCATCCAGTGGTCAGACATTTGCATCAGTGTTGACTTTTCTGAAGTTTTAAGGTTTGAATCTTTGACTACAGAGACAAATGCTATTGTCCTGTAACGTGGTTGTGGTCCAGGTCTTTAAGAATGAGTCTGAGATGCCTAAAAACATTTTTTGCTGGTAAGAATTGATTTCCAATCAGTATGATATCACTTGAAATTGAATCTTTCACTTAAAGCAAATTTGTACAAAGACCAATTACCATTGATTTCTAAGTTCTAAATTGTACCTTTCTTTCAGCTACAAACATAGCGAAAACAGCAACAGGGACATAACCCAGAACTGTGGTTTCTCACCCTGTCAGGAAAAAGATAGCTTGGGTTTCCCTGCTGTACAAGGAAGGGCTGGATGGAGATGCACTTCCCCACCCTGCCACGTGCTGTCTGCTTTCTCTCAGAAATGAGAAATCCCTGGAGAAGGGCACAAAGGTGCTGAGAATGGCAGTGGAATGAGATGAAACAAAAGGTGTAAGAAGTCTTTATTTAAAATGCAAGGACTGCTGGTTAAAGCAAAACCACTTCTGTAGACGTGAATCCAGAACATCTCCTAGGCAGGTCTGAGCTACTCTGGGGGTGGAGAAGGGGAGCAGCCAGAAAAGAGCTGGGATGAATCCAAGCTCAAGCAATCTGTGGCCATGAACAACCCAGGTGGAGACAGAGTGGGGCAGCTCTTCACATGGTGCATTGTGCTAGTGACAAACCAGGCTCAGCTGCTCGGGAGTAAAGGATTTGGAAATTGTACGCTGCTCAGCTCCTGTGCGGGGCTCTCCACAAGTACCGTTCTGTCTGTGTATTTCTTCTAATTTACAGTAAGTGTATCATCATTGCTGAACTCCAGTTTTAACCAAGTCTATTTTCTGCATGATTCCTGCAAGGACATTTTTCTTTTGTATATTTTATGTGTATATATATATATATATTTAAAGGCTTTTTAAAAGCCTTTGGAAATGTCTCTGTTCTGTGGTCCTAAAGAACCCCAATCCAAGCTAGAAAACAGGACGCTTTTCCCAGCAGGTCAATAAAATGATAGATGGATTTGAGGAACTCTGCAGTAGAGGGCACACACTCCATTCTCTGCAGGAATAGCTGAAAAGATGAATTTATACTGAAGTGGATAACACTGAATCAGGCTGTTTTGCAATGTACCAAAATAAACCAGAGGAGATTGCCAGAACTATGCATATTCACTTGCATCAGCTTTTGCATCTCTATATAGTACACATTAGGGTAAGAGGCAAGTTTGGATACAATCTCCAGGGGAAAGAGTAATGGTAGCCAGGTTTTGGTAAATGTAGTACATATTGGGTTATGTTTAAATACATTAAAGTCTGATTTTCCTCTCTTTTTGATCGACCTCTCATGATTTCAGTGGAGCTATTCCTGATTTATACTTGGGGTGAGAAAAGAATCCCACTCCTGAGACTTCCCCTTCCCCTTCCCCTTCCCCTTCTCCTTCCCCTTCCCCTTCCCCTTCCCCTTCCCCTTCCCCTTCCCCTTCCCCTTCCCCTTCCCCTTCCC
>NC_048902.1:2431327-2491116 GCF_011077185.1 Oxyura jamaicensis | reverse complement strand
GCCCCTTCCCGTTCCCCTTCCCCTTCCCCGTCCCCTTCCCATTCCCCTGCCCCGTCCCCAGCCCCTTCCCTTTCCCCTTCCCCTTCCCCTTCCCCTCCCTTTCTCCTATTACCTACATGGTGAATGCTGTAGTTGTTCCTGCCAGGTGCTGAGCCCCTCCGGGGGTGTCTCAGCTCTCACGGCAGTACCCAGCCCACCGCGAATTCTGCATTTCAGCGTCGCCTGAGCCTGCAGTCCTATGAAAATGTAAAAATGGTAGAAGCTTAGCAGGCAGCATTTTCATTCAGCAGTTTGTATTCTACGTGGTTGTAAAATAAAGAACTAATGTTGCTGAATTTTCCATATGCTGTTTTGAAACTCCTGAATTTCTTTGTTCGTAATAATCTAGTACAACATCACCTGAACAGCAAATATATCTGACTTAAAAGATTAAGGAATTTTATAAATACTTTTCTCAGGCAAAACCAGTGCTAACTGTTGATGAGCTCGACTCTCCAGGGTAGGTTTACAAGAGAGAGTAGGGATTTTAAGATGCAGTCAGGGAAAATCCATGGAAGATAGGTGTCTGCTTAGGCATTTGTGTCAGTCTGCCCTCGTAGGCACTTGCCATGCCTTTGATTGGTGTGATTATTCTACAAATACATTAATTGAGTTAAGCTTTAAAATAAAATCAAAACAAAAAATCTGAAATACTATAGCATAATGCTGGATATAATTATTTGTTAAAAATGTTTGATAGCAGCATAAACTAAAGTTACAACTGTGAGCTATATACATCTTTTGTTAAGTATCTCTATTTAAAAATATCTAAGACTGGAAGCCTAAAACCCTAAGCACTAAAAATCTAAAAGTCTGTGTACTGACCCACCTGAAAAGCCTGGAAACTATTCAGTAGCTCTCAGCTCTTGCATTTCTTGCACCTAGTGGGCTGCTTCGGCCATTAAACCTGCAGATGAAAAAAGCAGACTCTTGCACAACCTCTGAAATGGCAAAAAGTAACTTCAGAGGCTGTGTGGTTGGTGGAGACGGTTTCACCTTGGGTGAGAAGATTATTCCAGCTCAAAGCACACTGCAGCACCGTATGCCCTGGGTGCACAGGTGAGAAGTGTGCTTGCCTCGAGCGCACAGAGGTGCCGCAGCCGTAAGGCTGCGTGAACATGTGGTGTGAACACGATCCAGAGGCCACACCTTTCCCAAAGAGCGTCCACAACTTTAAGCTGTGCAAAAGCTCACAGATGTTGCTGATGGTTTGCCTGGTGTTTGCGGTCACTTAATGGGCTGACAAATGTTCTGACTTGTGTCGCAGTGGTCAGAACGGAGAGAGAAAGTGAGTCAGTCCCAGGAGAGCTGCTGCCCTGTGCAGTAGGGATCTGCTCACTTAGGGAGGCTCCTCCAGGAGGTACAGATAGAAATAAGTGGTGGCTGCATAGAAAAAGCTCAAGCAGATGCAAGTATTTGTTCCATTTTAAATTTGCAGATCTGATCTCCTGCAAAAAAAGGACAACTGCAGCTCCAGCACTTAAAGAGCAAACCAAATGAAAGAGGCTGCTTTCAGGCAGCTGTAGACTTGCACATACACAGAATTTCCATCTCCATGAAATGGCTCCTCAAGTCTTTGGGGACATGGAGCTTATGATTTTTTTCCCCTTTTTGTCTGCCTTCTGAATATCTCCACTCTTAATAACCTCCATCTCCAACCTTATTTAGGCTTATTGCCTTTAAAGGTTGTGCATCTTGTCTTGGGTAGTGCCTTTAATGTGGGGTTTCTTTATCACCATTGTACAGCCAGACTTCTCGTGTTTAAGGTTTGTGTTGAGATAATCAGGAATGAAATGTCTGAAGTTGGTCAGATCCCTGTTAGAATAAGTGGGCAGAATTCTTCTGACTTTAATGGTTTGTGACAGTTGTGAATTTGATCCCATACCTCCTTGAATAATAGGATTTTAAATAATGTGAGTTTAGAGTGGGGCAGGAAGCCCTGGATGAAATATCTTATTGCATTGATTTGTCTCTTATTTTCTGTCCTATGAGAAATACCCAACTTGCAAATAAAGGGTCAAGAAGGATATTTAACAACGTATGGTCTATACAGTATTAAAAGACCATCTCACAGTTAATCATATGATTAATTTCTACAAGAAGGCTCCACTAAGTCTGCAATAAAAAGAAGTAATGAGGTTTTATAATAAAATTGAAAAGCTTCTCTAAGATGCACACAGGAGTCTTTTAAATGGAAAGGTAAGAAAAATCAGCTGTCTTCCCTTCAGCCGAGTTTGCTGCAATAGCTTTCTCTGCGTGGGCTCTTGGGCTCTGCAATGACATCTAGCCCAGGCTTGAAATGGTCAAGTTATAGGGCATGCTTTAGGACATTTTTCCTTTTGCAGGATATATTTAAAGAGAGTGAGACAAGGTTCACAAACTGTCTAATGTACTGTTATTGGGTTACTGGCATTTTATAGAAACGGCCGATGATCTGCGGGAGGCTTGACTGAGGTGTATAGGATGGTTCTGTAACTGTGTTAAGATCTGGCTGGTTCCTCAGAGGCTGTTTGGAGGCACACATTTATGTTAAAAATGGCAAGCAATAAATCTCACTGTAATGCTACAGTAGCAGTTGTTGTAGTGACTTGGCACTTCCACAATATATTATGAGGTTTTCAGCAGGTGTCTTAAATTCCACTGAAAAACTCAAGATGTGTATAAGGACACTTGCTGTCCCGAGAGAGAGAAAGATCACGAACCTGAGAAAAATGCATAGGTGAAGTAGAGGGGCCAGAATAAAGCAGAAGAATACTAATCCTCTGCCAAGCCATGCTGTAAACTGTATTTACTCTTCAGTGTTACTGCAAACCAGAAGGAGCCCACTTGCACAGAATTGAAATCATGAGGCTGTAGGGAAAGAACCTGCAGCTTGGGAATCTGGCACTCCTCTGCTCACCAGGGAAGGTGGCAGCCATTGAAAATGCCAGGGTGGGCTCCTACTTTCTGTTGAGGACCCATCCAAAGAGTAATTTAAAGCAGCACATCCTTGCAACATGCAGTAGTTACCAAGTCCGTAGTACTGAGTTCCTTCAGCTCATAGGAGTTAATTGTTCTGCCATGTCCTATTTGCTGGCCCGCCAGTGAGTCTGGTGATAGGCTTAGCAATGCACTAGTAGTCCAGGGGAGCCTGATCTTCAGGTCACTTCAGTGGATTTCAGAAGCAGACTACACCTAATGTCCATGGATATACATTTTGCTGTTTTTTTCCTAGCACAAATTTGAAGATGTGGTTGTAGGAGGATTCTGACTTCTTATGAACAGAATATGCTATGAAAAGAGAGGAGGAAACTTTCTTCCCTTTTTGCAACTGAAGTCTGCAAAATTTTCCATTTTTACTCAAGCATTCTGTCCTGTGTAAGCTTGTTAATTTAAAATATCTATAGGAATAACTGTCACTTCAAAATGTATTAATTTTCCTTATTTAAGGGAAGTCTTCCTTATTTGAGACAGTTATTTTGACCTGTGTGCAAATACTTTGGATCCAGCCAACATGTGTTTTCTTGCAAAACTGCTACACATCTTTGGTTCTAAAACCAAGATCCTATCAAGGTTTACAAAGGCTGTTTTGGGGTCAGAACCTCATATGGAGTGGAAATCTGCCTTATTTTGTCTTTTGGTACAAATTTAGGACTAGAAGGGTTGTCACTTTTTTGCACATAGAAAGTTCTTTAGGGAATTCTGTGATACTCTTCTTCAAAAAGACAGTTCCTGACTTCAGGCAGATGAAGTTCTTTGTGAACCTGTATGAATTTCTATACAAAGTTTCTCCCTTTAGTTTACCCTAAAACCTTTTTTCTCCCTTCAAAGTAAAAGACATGGCCAAGATGAAAGAACGGCAGGTCTGCAGAGTTGGGCAAGCTAGAATGAAAGTATTGCAATTATGCAACCAACAAAATAAGCAGTTCAGGTGTACTAGTCATAGAGTTGCATGAAATTCCAAGCCTTTGAAAGGAAACTAAGTAATTCCTTAGGGGCAACCAAAGAACTGCACATGCTATCAGTGTCTGCAAGTCTCAGAAAGCACTTATGGTTGAGATCAGACAGAAACTGATCTCTGGTTCTGTAGTTAGGTTTGCTGTTATGGTTTTTACAGCCTGCTGAGATGAATTGATGTTTCTGCTAAAGGGATTACATGCCTTGGATATCTCCACTGCAGAATCTGCCTCTAAGAAACCATTTCTTATGAGACCTACTCTAATGCATTAAATACCCTTCTAGATTGAGGAGAGACTGTAAGTACTCCATGATCCCTCTTCTGCATTGCTTAATAACAGTGGGGCAAATCCCGGAGTCCTTATAAAATCATTGCTGAAATCATTAGGTGTTTTGTCTGACTAAGGATCGACTGTAAACTGACCAGAGGTTTCATGAGTCATCCTCAGGGGGCTCTGAAGATTGATCAAAGTTAGATTGCTAATGTTGTGCAACTTATCCCCCTGTGACCAAAATTTAAAGGGCACAAAATAGGTTGAAATAGAAGACAGTCATCAGTTCTAAAATATTGGAAATGCTATTAATCTTAAGGTAATCACAAGGTAAACATACATATGTGTGTGTTTTACTTTTGTATATATCATATGAGTAAACACGCACACTTTCATCTCCAGTGTGTCACTAAACACAAGCACACAAAAACATGAAAAAGCAGTTAAATTTTTATCTGTAGCACTGATGTTGATGGAATCTTAGTGCTGAACTACATAAAACAATCACTTTTGACAAGATCACCAGGTGTACAGCATTTACATACACCACTTTAAACTTTGGAAAGGCAGCTCACCCGAGTCAAAAATGGAAATTTTCCTCGTTGTGTGTATATAAACTCTTTAAATTGCAGTATGAAGAATGTAGACAGCACGTGGAAAAAATGCACCAGAATTTTGCCTATGAGCCGCAAAGTCAAAGGGAAAATTCCAATTTGTCATGGGTATAACATTTTATGTCATTGCATCCGTCTTGTTAATATCAGCATTGGCTGCTTTCCCCCAGACCCAATGAAGATGTAAGCAGTTGGCAGTCCTAGTGACAATATGTAAATTACTCAGAGTGAACCTGATCTTGTATAATAAATGCCAATTTGACTCTAAATTTGTTAACAATATTTTAATGTGGTAATTGAGGTCAAAGAAGACTCCAGTTAAACACTGTGCTATCTGTAACTGTCAATGTTAAATAGTACTTAGGTATCCTTGCTGAAAATCAGATATCTAGGTTAACATATATCATTGTTTTTTTGCAGCCAGAAATCAAATAAAGTGTATTAGTCTCAGCAGCACGTAAGTATATTAGTTTATAAATGTGCAGCTCCAACTATCTGTAGCTTTTTGGACTTGTTTTGTATTACAACAGACCAGTAATTGCACTTTTTCCTGTTCTGTATATAATTTTGATTAGAAATCAAGTAAGAAATACATGCCTAAAGGCTTCTGGAAATTAACTGGCATGTTTCTGTTCTGTCAGCTGATTGACGAGGCCCAATTTTAACCAATTTTATTCATGGTTTAACTTATCATTGCTTTTTAAAAAAAGCTTTTCAACACCTTGATAGACATGCAAGTGATGAACTTCTTTTCAGTCCAGTGTAGTTGCTTTAGGTTTTGTCTATTAAAATATTCTCATTTTTCCCTCAAGGTGTTGGCATTCATCAAAAACATGTAGGCAATAGCAAGTCAATGCATCTCTGTCCTCAAAGATATTTTTACAGCTTGGATGCAACTGTAGCAGGAATGGGGGGAGTGTTACACAGTTACATTTCTCATACCTTCTCCATTTAACACACAGAGCCCTTCATTAGCTCTCCTATACCCAGGAGCTAATTTATTAGACAACAGGAACACTTTGCTTATGCACAAGGATATCTAAAATCTTCCATTCTGAAACGTGGAAATGGTTGGTGTAATTTTGTTCCAGATAGGTGTTTGGGTTTTTTTTTGTGAATATTCCAGCTGAGTGTTATTTCAGCAAGAGCAGATTAGTTTCAATTTCCTTATCCTAATTTTGTTCCTTGTTAGTGCTCCCTGTTCAGTATAGAGGAAAGGATTTCTCCAATGGAGGTCTGCCTCTTTCAGTGCCATTAGCCCGCTATTTGCAAAGGGAATAATCACTAAACAATAGGAGTCTCTCATACTGCCCGTGGTAGCGTACAGTAGCTCTGAGCCCACCAGGGACCACCAGCAAAACCTCCTGTGCACCACGTGGAAGAGGTTACACAGAAGACGCAGCCATGAGTCCCTCACTTTCCTTGGTTGCCACCCGAGAACAGTCTCCGTATGACAAAGCCGGGAGCAGCCATGCAGTCCTTAGCACTGACACAGACTCGCTGTGCTGTGAGACAAGTTCCAAAATTGCTTTGCACCATCCTCAGTGGTGAGTAAATGCAGAACTGTTCCATTCTTTGTGTACAGATACTGCTCGTTATAAAATAAGTCCTCAGGTACTTCATGACCTCTGGTATTTCATATCATTTTATTTCAGTTAGATGCAGGGAGCTATTGGGGAAGAATAAAGACTATGGCTGATAAAGAGGAGATGGGTTTGAAGTCCTATAGAAAAACAAGGAATTCAATGCAAATAAGTTCTTATAGACATGGAAAATTGTTCCAACAGCACCTGCCTGGGACAGAAGCAGCTTCTCCATGTCCTGCAGCTGGAGTCCTGGTCTTAGCGTAAGAGTGTGTGTTACTGGCCTAATAATAATGACGATTATCAGTAGGTTTTAGGGGATTTACTGTTTAATCCAGGATTTCAACCTTTAATAAACAATTCCTGTTTAATTTTGATCCTACGAAGGAAGGGCAGAATCTTATTTTATCTGACCCTCTAAATATAAAACATTGTCTTCCATTCTGAACACTCAGGACTCGTACTTTGCGGATGGTGTTATCACATATAATAATACCCTGAAACCTATCCCAGTTAATCTGGTTGCTTTGGGTTTTGTTTAGCACCTTGTAAACTTTGCACATCTTATAGCTTTGCACCGACTGAATCACCAGATAAGTAATAGCTTCAATAAAATCTCCTCTGGTGGAAACACTTCATGATCAAATTTACAGAACAAGTTAAAAAGTTCTGTATATAATCCTTTCCCTCCTTGTTAATGTTCATACTGGGTAACACTACTATAAAGTATGTTCATCCAGTGAATAAAGGTTCTGCATGATAAACCAGTTAACAAAAAGCCGGTGTTAAATTTAAGCCGACTGGATCATTTCCACCTGCACTGATTTCAAGCTCCCATTGCAGGCAGTGGGGTTGTTTGTCTGGGAGAAGGAAAAGGAAAGGGCTGGATGAGGTCTTTAGGATTTAGCCCCTGGGCTTCAAAATGGATTTAATAAAAACAAGTAATAACCTGTAATACAGCATAAACCCTGCAAGGTATAAGGAGAGAGAAGGTTGGCTGAAAATGAGTGGAGAGTCTACTTTCCAGTATAGTTGATAGTTAACACAGCAGACCTGGAGAGCCTGATTCAAATCCCATAGAAGTCGGTGGTTTTTACAGACTTTGAATCAGATCTGTGGTTTGTGCGTTCACTGGTCAGCAAAAGCTTTCTAGAATGGTCACTGACTGTGTTGCTGTGGATATAATTTTACTGACTCCCAGTTACTTTAAAAGTAGCATTACAGATGTTGATTGTTACTCAGTCCTCATCTGCCTGTTTGCAAACGACCCTGCTGCAATTATTGCTGTGGCACCTGATCAAAAGATTGTGATGTAATCTGGAGCGCTGGTACTATCAGATATCCTCATAAACATACACCAGGACTGAATGCAGTGGCTTGATTATCTTGACTTTAATATGTCATTTAAGAATAATGTCCTTGTCTTTATTGGAAGCCAGGGCTGACATACAAAAACATTATTAGTAGCTAGACGAGAGCAGCTGGAGCAGTGCAATGGCACTGAATGCAGAAGATGCAGTTCAGGCACAGAGCATCATGTGTCTAGTGGTATTTCCTGTTCATCCTCAGGGGAATCCAACTAAACCCTGGACATTCAAACCCAGAAAATTGCTATGGCCTTGGCTAGACTAATAGAAGTCAAAACTTCAATCAGGCACTTATTAGTTACTTTGCACATGTGATATAAGGTGCCTTTGTTGGTGGCAAACAAGTGCAATTGCAGCTTGGAATTGACTTTTTTTTTTTTTTTTTTTTTTTTTTTTTTTTTTTTTTTTTGCTATCTTTGCTCAATATAAGGTTAGGACTGGGTCATGTACCAGGTCTTTTACCAAATTAATGCCATCAGGGGAATTACACTTAGATGGAATTCTTTCTATCTAAACAATTTCATCTGACTTCTTCTCTGCTTTTTCTTTTTGTCAGTTGGTATGGGTATATAAAATAATTCAGACAAGTCACCAAGTGAAACAATACAAAAAATACCAGGTTTTGAAAGAGACAGCAGTGTTTGCATCAGCTTTTGTGCTGCTTCTTCACGCTGAAAGTTCTAAGTATCTGCTGCTTTTTATCAGTCTGAATAACATTTTGTGACTTGCCTTTTGGTAGGAAACTTTAATTTAGGTTAAATCAAGGATATTTCCCTGAATTTAGAAAGGATGATTTGCAGTTTTATTAAGCCCTAAATAACATCATGAAATTATTACCATGAGCACTTCCGTACTGATATCATGAGAAGATTAGTCACGCACAACTTGGGTCGATGCCAGCTTCAGAGCTGTACCCATGTAAAGACTTCTAAGTAGAATCTGTGACAGTGCAACCAAAGCTGCAGCTCGTGCACTTGCTCTTGCAGTGATGCTTTTCAGGAGGATGTATGGAGCATGTACCAAACCTTCAAGATGAGGCTTGATCACACGACATAGCTGCTCTTGCCCCTAAGGTTGGACCAGGAGTAGGTGATTAGGGAAAGAAAAACATTGTATAAGTAATACAGATATTTGGTAAAGGCCCATGATGATAGCTGACTTCCAGTTCCCAGATTAGGACAGACTTCCTGTCTTAACAATTTGTGGACTGATGAACGCAGAGCTTGTACGCGATGACTCCAGATTTCCATGGAAGTAAATGAGGATCATTAGATTTTCAGATTTGCTTTAGACAGCAAAGAAAACTTTCTGAAACCTCTCTATCAAATGCTGACCACAGAAGTCCTGCTTAGTGCTGTCAGAATTAACCTGTTAGAGTTTAGGTCCTCATCTTATCTCAGGTGGAACATATTGTTTCATCAGCTGCATCTCTGCCATCTAAGCTGACACTGCCAGGAATCTGCAGTATCTAAAAGAAAAGGGTTTTTATTTAGTTACTTTTATCATTTTCTTTGACTTTCTCAGACTTTTTCAGCTTTGTATCATCTGCCCCCCCCCCCCCCCCTTTTTTTCATAACACTTACATTGGGAGTACATGAAGATAAGTCCAAGCAAGAGTATAAGTGAATAATATTTCTAATAAAAAAAAGGAAAATAGTTTTCATCTTTTAATAATATGGCACTATAAGCAGCATGAAGGTAAGACTAGGGAGACCAATTGTATGCTTTTGAAGTTTAAAATAAAAGGAAATTGAAGAAGAGTCTGAGTGATGAGATTCACAATGTTTTGTGTTTTTTTTTGTTTTGTTTTGTGTTTTATTATTATTATTATGGCTATAGCATAAAGCCAGCTTTCAAAGGCAATGCCTGCAAATAAAAGGTATAAGCACCCTACCAACAGAAGCTCACATCTCCTCTAAATGTCAGCTTACAGATTTTCTATAAGTAGAGATGTTTCTTCTTTGTTATGGTAACAACATTTTCTATGTGTTTAATCAATGGACTTTTAATCAGTTAACTTTGATTTTATTTGCATGCTTATGTGCTTATTTTGATAATTTAGTACACCCTAATTTTAAATATGCAAGTATAGGCTGGCAGTCAATGACCTTTGATTTGAAAGGAGTGCATTCACCACTGACAACAATTTAATTAAGTTTTTGTGTTCTTTGTGACTAGGAAATAATCCTTTTTTGTCCTACCACCTGAATGAATTGTGCATGATTCTGGAACAGGGCTAAGACTTCTCGCAAAATATTTGACAATTAATCCCCATTAAGAAGTTCAAATACATCTACATAGTGGTTGTTGGTTGACAGCAGTTCACAGCATTTCTAGGCTAAGCATTTCTATGAAGATCACATTTTATGTGAATAATACTTTTCATTATGAAATCATGTCACTTGATTATTTTGATAAATCTTATTTCATCTTTGAAAATAAAAATAAATAAATAAAAAGATGATTTCTGGCAGCATCTTCTCCCAAATTGTGTAAAATACTTTTAAAATGGTTTTAGTATATTGCCTCTAGAATCACCAGTGCTGTACAAGTGTATGTGATGTATGTGATGATTTGCTTCATTTCCAACCTGCCTGCTGTTATAACTAGGGTAATAGGCTGGCTCTACTTTAGCAGCAGTTTGGAGCCTTGTTCTCCCCTGCACTCTGCAAGGTTCTCACCCAAGAGTCCTTCAGGAAAATAAAGGAAAGGCTGACTTCTCAGATGCCCTTCATGTCTCTGCATGGTTTCCTGCAGTCCACTTCCTAGGTCTTTTTTTGCTGCTAATGCTAAATCTTTGCACCTCTCTAATCTGAACCAACTGCAGAGGGACTTTCAGCACTTCCTGTTCCTTGTAGAAATGGATTTCATGGAATTTGTCCTCACCCTGAATATCCACAAGATCCTCAGGAGCTAGCTTCCTTTTATGTGTTTGAAAGTCCACCAAACTAGTACAGACTAGTGGATGGATTTATTTTCCTTGTAAGAGTTATTCCTGGAGAAATTCAGAGAGGGTAGGTCTAGAACAAAAGCCATTGTGAAATAATGCTCAGAGATTAAGATAAGGCTGGCATTTAGCAACGCAGAGATTATACAATGCAAATGCAAAGATTATACAGTGAGAAACAAGCGTGTTTAATACTCGTTTTGTGATATGGGAGCAGAAAGCAAACCCAAGAAGAAGAGACCACAGTCCCAGATTTTGAGTTCTGGATAGTTTTCCTTGGACATGTTTCCTTTCAAGGTCTGTGATTTTAGTTTTTGCATTTCTGCAGCCTCCTCTTCAAGAATAGAATCCTTTGTGGTTTTTGGAAAAAAAAAAAAAAAAAGGCAAAAGAGCTATAGTGCATATTCACAGCCTTGGGCATCTCTGCACTGGTGCAGGTACACGTTTTCAGACAGGTGGAAAATGTCCTTTATCAGCTGATAATTATGGCAACGGTATGGCAGGACCTCTAAAATTCTGACATAGGACTCTTTTTGCATTGACGTCACATGATTCAATTGCTACAATTGCCAGTGCCATTATTCTTCACAGTATTTTTCTGTATTTCCTTCTCTAATTTCCCTTCTTTAGCATTTATCCCAGGAAATAGATGTGCTTGGAGGTAAAGGTGTGTGAGCTGTGGCAGTTTGTACAGACTTACTGACTGCCAAAATGTAGAATTGCTTAAAAATTGATTTGAAACTTAAATAATGGGTGTTCTTTTGCCATTCCCAGAGTTGTTAACGTATAAAAAGAATCTTCTTGTACACTGGCAATAAACTTTTGCAAATTTAAAATTATCAGCTGCACCCTAAGCAGTCCCATTTAAATTACTCACAGTCTTGCCAATTTGTTTCCACACATGTGAAAAGGAAAAATCACCACAGAAAATCCAGCTCCAAATGCTTGCCTGGAAATCTAGTTCTATACAATGTGATCTACAGATGTTATGACCTCCTGCTTGTAATATTTTCTTCTTTGGTAAAACTTCATAAAAGTCAAGTTTCATCCGATATTGAATTTTTATGACTACTTAGAAATGCCTGAAAGTTTATTTCAGTATTGCTGCTGACAGATCTTTTAACTACAGAAGGACATTAGATTCTCTATAATCAGAACACGATTATTAGGTTTATATTATAAAACTATGCTACTGCCTACAAATAATATGAAAGAAAAAAAGAAAATAGAAAATGCCTGTCTTAAGTAGCAGGAAAAGAGTGATTAATCATCCTGTTCATGTAAACAGGGTTATTTTTCTTTTTATAACATGACATCGAACCAAAAGTATGTGACTGATTTTATAAATCAGTCACTACCCTGTTCATGCCATCTTTTTTTTTTCTTTTAATGCACTCTGCATTAATATCCTGCCTCTGGCTTGTTTCATTTAATTTTTTCCTTGCCAGTAGAAAGTAAGGAGCAATGTATGTTTAAATGCAGTAAGCAGTTCTCTGAAGAAAAAAAAATCACTTAAAAAAGGCACATACACACGAGAAGGGAGAATTTGGGGAGCTTCCAGTGGGAATTCAACAGTAAGCATGATAAGCTTGGTTTGTGTTTGGAACTGAAGAGTGAGATTTTCTGTTAGGCTTTCAGAAATTGCTCCTGCAATAATAGCTTTACTGCTGTTAAACCTCTCACATAATATGCAACACCTTTCTGACTCTTTATAAGGATTTCCAATATCTAGCAATGGTAGATAACGCTCAAGACCATACCCTGACCTTCAGCTCTATGACTGACTAGGCCATTTTTTCACTGTCCTTGCATCCTTGTGAAGAACAAAGCTTTTTCTCAGCCTTTGTTTTTATTCTGATTGCTAAGCAGGCAACACTTCTGCCAGCTTCTCACTTGATCATAGAAACAGGGAATTTCAGCAAGACATAAAGCCAGAAATCCAGCCAGAGGGGATTTGAACTACTGTTTGAATTCTGTTTTATTTTTGTTAAGCTATTTATTGTTCCCCATGCACTGGAGCTCTTCCTAATCCATTTGATGAATTCATAATAATCACCATAAATACTTAAAGTAAGGATTTATGTTTCTCACTGGCATGTTTTTACTCAATGTAATTTTTCTCAATCCATTAGTAAAATGTTTCTACTTTGTCACTGTGTTCCTGGTTTTGTAAGAAGGAAGGTAGTGGCAGCTTTATCCTACGTTTTAATAGGCCCTGGACCAGGAAAATACTGATGAGAATAATGAGGCAAATCATACTTTTTAATCCTGTCTGTAGGGAAAAGATCTATTAGCACCTGTCATCTGCTGAGACCAACTACCTTGCCTTGTCTTGGTGATAAGGATTCCACTGCTATGTCGCTATGTAAGCTAAGTTGCTTCTAAAGTTTCTCCATGAAGTCCTCTTTTTCTCACAGTTGTTGGTTTGCATTAGGCAACTTCCAAGTCTTTCCACGGGCAGCTACTGTCCACAGCCTAATCACATTGAACACATTCTTCTCGTTCTGGAGAAGCTGAGATGTTCCCTCAGGACCCTGGGATTCATGTCATCAGGTCCCATACACCTGTACATGTTTAGATTCATCAGGTGGTGTTGAACCTGCTCTTCACTTACAGCGGGTGGGACTTTGATCCCGCAGCCTCCATTTAGGGGTTCAGGGAAATGAAAGACTTGGGAAGCCCGTCTACCAGTGCAGATGCAGGCAAAGAAGTTGCTGAGTGCCTGCTCCGTGTCTGTCGTTGCCAATTACTCAGATGTAGAAACTCACTCCTAATATAAGAAATTAGCCACCTATAATCGCTCACACACTCCCATTTTCACCCCTCAGTCTATTTTCACAAGTGCTAAAGGTGCAGATGGCCCTCGGGGACTCCTCCGGCAGCCCGAAGGGAGCTGTGTCCTCTCTTGTGCTCTTCCTCGAGGCTCTGTGCAGAAGGGATGCCACCGGTCGCACAGGGCTGGGGGATGGGAAAGAAGCACTCACACAACCCCTGAGAACTGGCAAGAGTTGTTTATTGCCGGGACATCCTGCAGGCAAGCCTGCGGGATGTCCGTGAGATTTGGGGGCTCCAAGGTAATGCTTGGGATGGGGCCTGAGCAACAAGTAGGGAGCTGGCCGGGCACTGCTGTGCTGCAGTTTGTGCCTCCTGATGGCACAGAGTGAAGACGTGCCAGGGTAGTCCCAGGTCCGTTCTGGCTGCAGTGGATGCACTTCCATTGCATCCTCCATATCTCCTGGTGGATCCAGCTCCATGGGCTCCACGGTGCTGGGCAGGAGGATGAGCCAGTCTTTGCCCAGGACTGCCCACACAGGATGCCTTCCACTCGGCATGTTTTCTGGCCAGGGTGCCGCACCAGGGGGTCGACCTGTTCCACCCTGAGGTCCCATACCGATGTCGGCTTGGTTTTCACACCTGCGGTGCCAATGATATTGCTTGGATGTGTCTGCGGGCTGCGCACCAAAGGTCCCTCGAGCACTGCTGTACCTGGTGCTGCTGGCGCTCTCTGCCCACGACACGTTTCCTTGCCAGCTGCCTTCCTTCTTGGTGCTGCTCTGGGTGGCATGGCTGTCCTCGCAAACCAGGCAGAGCCGCTTCTCCCCTTGCTGCCTCTAGTCTCTGAGTAGCTCAGCAAGTGGCGGGCCAGCGGCAGGGGGCCTGTTTTATAGGGCCCACAGACAGGGCTGGCCACTGTGACCTCAGCAAGCTTCTGTGATGGAGTGGCCCACGCGTGGCCAAAGGCGGCTGTGTAGGGGGCAGCCTGGGAGATGTCCTCACATGGGGGAAGGAGGAGGGTTGGGGGGGCTGAGGGACCCTTTTCTGGGGCTGGCTGCCCGGGGCCATTTGGCTTGCCTGAGAGAAAGGCAGCCCCTCGGCCACAGGGACTGCCCTGCACCTCCCGTGTCCCACACGACGTTTTCCAGCCCAGGCTCTAGCCTCTCATCAGTGTAACATAGAATCACAGAAACATTAAGGTCAGAAAACACCTCCGAGGTCATCTGGTCCAACCACCCCCCTACCACCAATGTCACACAATAACCCACGGCCCCAGGCACCCCGTCCAACCTTTCCTTGGACACCCCCAGGGACGGTGACTCCACCACCTCCCTGGGCAACTTGTTCTGGTGCCTGACTGCTCTTTCTTATCTATCATATATTATTACTATTATCTACAATCTATTATCTATTATTAATATTTTATTAATATTTATTAATTAATTTAATAAATAATAATAATTAATCTGTTTCCTAAATATCTGTTTTCTAGTATCCAACTGACATCATTGAGATTTACTGCTTCAAAAATGAAAATTTATTCTGCTTTATGTTGATGCTTGAAAAATTAGTAAACCTGAGGGGAAAAAAATGAACGGTGTGTGAATTAGAAAATGCCATTGTAAATATCTCAGCTATAATTGAAGAACTAGAAAATAAGTTTGATGTTTGCAAAAATAGTACTCTAGAATCAAATAGTATTAGATTTATTAATAACCTCATAAGGAGAAGCATGCACTGTAATTACTAGTTGCTGTATATATGTGGATCAAATGGGACAAATTTGAGTGATCTCAAAAATATTTGGAAAATAAAATAAAATAAAAAAAAAACACAAGATCCTACATAGAGTAACTCAAGATGACAGTTCCTGGGGATTTAGAAACATTTGGGAGAAACTAACTTCGTGGTTACCTGACTAGAATTGGCTCCAACAACTATTCGTTGGTATTGTAATAATAATGGCAGTGTGTATCTCTCATGCCCCGTGACACCCGAAGAAGAATATTGCACCTCAGTGTTGGAAAAACTCAAGAATGTGGATGTGAAGAGGTGCAAAAACAACAATGGGAGTAAGAAAAGAAGAGGGGGGAATTGTGAGAAACCAAGTTGTGTTTTTGCAGTAGAGAATTACTTTTCTGTATTCCAAGGTAGCAGTATCGTCATAAGGAGAAATGCTCAGTAGGGAAGTGGACAGTAGAAGGCCTCACTGTTAGTAAGGCCTCACTGTAAGTAAGGCAGAAGCTGAGAAAAACAGGATGAGCAGTGTGAGAACAGTAAAACAAAGATCACAAGTTCTCAAAACAAAAAGAAGGAGAAATTAAAGGGTTGAAAATCAGAAAAATTGTACAGATATGGTATAGAGGAGTGTCGAGTAGCTTGTGAACCTGCAGTACTCAGGCAGTGAGGAAACGGGAGGTGATCAGGCATCGGGTAATAGGGAACAAAAGGTGATGAGTTGTTTACTAAAATGTGCTCCTGATTGACAGGACGCCCGCCATTGCAATCGCAAATAAAATAACTTCACAGAAGGTCCTCTCTGAAGAAAATTATTTGAGATTTT
Organism: Oxyura jamaicensis; assembly: GCF_011077185.1. Lineage (NCBI taxonomy): Eukaryota > Metazoa > Chordata > Aves > Anseriformes > Anatidae > Oxyura > Oxyura jamaicensis. The sequence goes on along the minus strand of NC_048902.1, from coordinate 2,475,020 downwards.
TCTCACAATTGCCAAGGCAATTGGAAAAGCCCTGTGATGTGTATGTGCATCCAATGAGATTAAGATGATTCTAGTATCCCCTCTGCATCAGCAACATTGTCACTACCTGGGAAAACCCACAGACATTGTCAGTCACCCAGTATGGAAAATTCACATCACTCTAATGTGCAGTGCACGTGCTCACACCTGTTTGCATGTGATAGATTAGCTGTTTTTGTTTTTCTTTTTGTTTTTTTTTCTTTATCACACTCGGGGTTCATAGGGGAAAACAACAGCCTCAAAAAATAACCTTTTTCTCCTCTTCGGTCACGTATTGTTTTGTTTCATGGGCTTACTTAGCATCTGCTGGCAAATAGTTTTTACATAGCAAAATGCAGGAGATGGCATGGTTGTGTTAGAGCAGCAAGCAATTTTTAGGCATTTTATGTTTGAGATGGGAAAAGAAGGCCAACAGCTAACTGCTAACCACATGATCAGAGTAGTTAAATGGACAGCCCCGGACCACATATTTAAAGCTGTGCAGTAGATGTGGGGCTGTTTGTTCAGTGCTATCCCATCACAGAATTACACAGCTCGCTGTGGTTGCAGTCTGATAATTATTATTGATTCGCTCTCAGGCTGTCAATCTGGGGACAGCGCTAAAGCAGTCCATGATGGACAGAAAGAGGATTGGACAGCCACCATCCAACGAGGAAACTTCATTTTGAAAATGAACTTAGATGAGATGGTGCTAGTGGATAAGGGTAATTGATGATTGTTTCAGAGTGGAAGAAGGGAAAAAGGAGAGATAAAAAATTCCTCTTTGGCATTCATCCTTAGTGGCCTGTAATACTCCAGGGACTGTCTGCAAACTCTATAAAGTTTAAAGTTTCTATTTTCAATGGTTAGCCAAATACGATGCTCTTACTATCGGTAGTGATTAGCTTAGGGTCACCAGAATCCATGACAAAGAACAGCGTGTCAGGAAAACGACTTTCCTAACCTGGCCATGTTCTCTTGATCGCCTTTTGAGTTCCCAAACAAATGTTAGCACTTTCAGGCTGGTTAAAACATTTAGTACTTAATACGTGGATATTAGCATGATGGATCTGTGTATTGAAGATTGGCACTTGGAAGTGGCGCAGATACAAATTATATTTTGAAGTATCCATACCTTATTAAATATTTCTCCATAAATCTGTCCTAATAAATTGCCAACTCACAAGAGAGGAAATAGTGCCAACAGGTGCTGGGCAGCAGCGTGCTTCCTGAGCAGAGTCAGAGGGGCCAGTCAGCCAAAGCAAAATGCAAGTTTAGTTAACAAAGCAAAGGGCACTGGGTCACCAGCATCTCAGACTCCAAAGATTTTTCTTGTCCCATTTGTGTATTTTTGGGGTGCCTAAAAATGGTTGTTTTCTGTAAAGACAGAACAAAGGTTTCTTTGGTCTCCCCAGTAAGACCTGCTTCATAAGAATGAAGTGCTGCTATAACTCGTCCGTACGTTTGGTGCAGTAGTGTATAAAAAGGCAGAACACAGCTTGGGCTTCCTCGCTAGTATGTCTGTGCTAGTAATCTAAGCAGGGGCACACCTGAGGCTCTGGCACTGGCCTGCAGTTACCTAGTGATGAATTTATGGTGCAGTCCCTGGAAAAGTTTTGGCCTGGACCAACTTGTGCTCCTCCAAAACAGCAAAGCCAGGGTTCACCTGCTATGGGGGAGGCATCAAGGGAGAGCAAGGCTGCAAGGATGAAAGGTGTTCTATTCCATCCTGCTTAAAGCCCAGAGTACAGCCTCTGGCCCTCTGCTTGCATAGGTGTAGTGATTGTGGGATGCCCTGTACAAATACAATCCCTGGTCTAGATTTACATCCAAGCCAGACGCTGCAGCTTTATGGTAAATGCTGTCACATGTAGGTGGGGGGAAGAAAAGAGAAATATGCTATGTTCCATTTTATATGTTTTCTGTTGGATCTTCTGTTTTACGTAGACATCTTTTTTCACAAGAAACCATAATAAATGTCTGGGTAGCTAGGGCTCTTTGAGAGGCTGGCGCACTGAGACAGGGCAGAGGCAGTGTGATCAGAGATCATCACTAAGAGCAGAAATCTTGAGAGAGGTCGGATGAACAGCAAAGCAACCCTTCTCTCCTGGTGGCTTTGTTTCCAACCAGTGGTATTCTGCAAAAATTATTATGGAACAGTGAAATGCAGCCAAGTGTCTACATTCCCCTTCCTGTCTCATCCAGTAGACGTGACAAAGGTTTTGTTTATTCCTAATGGTGTTGGAAGGGAAAAAGAATTGTCTCCATGAGCTTTCCAGGGCCACAGGGCTGCCTAAAGGCATGTCAACAGAATTGAAGGTGTAAGCCTGGTGAAAGGGATTTATCATCTTCTTTGCAGGTAGCCAGAAAGGTTTAACTCTGGGATACAGCTAGAAAATGGTTAGTCCTCCTTCCCTCTTATATTCTTTATCTTTAGATTAACTTTCAGATAGAGCAAAATTGCATGAAACTTCTCATCACCGTACCTTAGAATTAGCAGAAGAATCAGGATATTTTAAACCTGATGAACATTTGGTGTCAGTCTGGGACAGCAGATCGCACCAACCAGCAGCCAAGAGCACCAAGTTTATCCTCAAATTCTAGGGTCCCTGCAGCAGCCTAGAGGCAACCTTAGGAGCCTCGTCACAGCAGGAGTGTGGGGAAAGCCCCCCTTTTCTTCAGATTTGCTGACTTTGATGGTCACAGTGAGGTCTGCCTGATCCTCTGTCCTTTCCCAGAAATTGTGAATTGAATAAGGCTGTGTAAGTTGAAAGAATTGTTTCTCTGATAAGATTGTGGTTTTTCACTGTTGATACTAATTTGTATCTTTATTATTTATATTAACTAGCTTGCTTGGCTATCCCTACTTGTGGCAACAATAACTGCTAGTGCTGGGCCTGGGCCAAGCTGCATAAATGCCAGGAGAAAGCAGTCAGCTGTCCACTGGGTATTTGTGTACTGTTCAGAAATAGCTTGAATATCGCTTTGGGTAGCGCAGCCTTAGAAACCTTGGCTTCAGTAGTTTGTCTTATGACCAGGTTGCCTTGTGATACAGGTTCTTGGTTTGCAGCCTGCCTGGGACGAGGGGCTGCAAGGAACTGAGCAGTCCTCATGGCACGTCGGAGAGAGGGTAGTGACAGAAATGCAGAGAAACTCCTCGTCTTTTATCTGCAGGGCAGCAGAAATAATCTGTGGCTCTAAAGAAGCTCATTTCTAGGAAACAACAGCCCATTCCATGAGCTCGTTGGCATGAGCCCCACCAATCCCTCCCAAAATGAGAGGGCTCAGGTTCTCTGGGGCCACACAAACATTATATGGGGGGGAAGCCAGTACAAGAGCCAGAGCAGCACACTTTACTCTCCTGCATAGGCTTATAGGGCAGGCCACATTTTAACTTCAGGGGCCATTTCCTCAAGCTACAAGCTGTGGCTTCAGGATTTTAGCAGGAGGCAATCCCACGTCCTGGTAAATTCCGCAAAAGGCAAGGCAGGGAAGTAGAGAGGAAGGCACGTCGCTGGCAGCGACGGCTGGATGCCAAGTGCTGTGCCGGAGCAGAGGAACAACCTCAAAGTGGGCGAATGTCAGGGATCGTTGCGCTCTGACGGGGCAGAACACCTCGTTGTGACACTGCCCCCCATAAGCACTGGGAATGGCACACGGTCGGTGCCCACCGAAATGAGTCACACGGGGAAGGGACTGCTCCATCGCCTCTCCTGAAGAGCACTGGCGATGAGCGGGTGTCAGCGCCAGTGTTTTCCCTTAGCACAGAGTGCCCTCGTGCTCGGAGCTGAGAGGGGCAGGGGCGTGCCAACTGCTGTGAGCGGTGCGTTTTCTGGAAGCTAGACGCCTGCAAGTGCAGGGCAGAAAACTGCAGCTGAAAATATTGAATTTCTTCAGATCCCTTAGCAGGCCTGCAGATACAATAATTGATCACAGAACATCATAGGCTGCTCTGAGATGTGCAGAGATGAGGCAGGAAAAGGCACCGCACCTCAGCTGCCTCGTTCTGTTTCTCTCTCTCCATCATTCTTTGTGTCACGTCTGCTGCCTGGGGTTGTTCGGGCATCTCCCACACCTCCGACCATCATATGACAGCTGCTGCCAGAGGTGGCCCTCACTAGGGGCTGACCTTTACATCCGTGTGCATATGCATTTTGTTAATACTGTAGTGTTTTAGACGAGTCCTTTCAGCCTGTGACACCACTGTTTTTCTCTCACAATGCCAGTGCAATGTTCTGTGCACTCCTTAGGAAGCAAGAATGGTAGCTCTTTGCCTAGGGCTCAGTGGCCTAAAAGTAATATTCTGCACCGTTCCAACGTTATCCTAAGAAGCAGCATTGCTGCTTTCCTACTAGCAGGGTAACAACCCAAAACAGGAGTCCCGTGCTGCCATGGGTGTAGAAAGGAGGGGGCTGTTTATGCCTTACGTACTGCAGCTCTGAGTAGCCTTTCACAGAAGCACCATCACATGATTTCTGACCCAAGTCAGGACTGGGGGATACCAGCCTCAGGAAAGAGGAGCACGATAATCCTACAGAAGGTCGGGACACACTTGTGCATCATTTGAATGAGGCTGTGTCTGGCAGCAGGTAAGCAGTTCTGCAATATAAAAGAAGCTGGGTTGCAGGAGCTACCCGGCAGTCCCACCACTTGGAGCAGGTGTTATGATAAGATAATGGTCTCTGGTAGTAACCCTTGTGAATCACAATCCTTGAGGAAAAAGTAGGACAAGCCCTTCAAATTGGGTTTCAAAAGCATATAAAGAGCTGACCTTACAGAGGTAGTTCAAGGAATAACCTAATCTTTCTGTCCCATATCCCCCCATGTACAAAAGCTTGCCTGAAATTGAAGGGGGGGCTGGGGGGAGGCTGTAAGGCAATGTCGATACCAAATAAAGAGAACGGTGTCCCCACAAAATCATTTTACAGCCTCTCTCTGCAGTCTGCAGAGGATTACAGGTTTGCAGCATGCTTATATCTGGCTGAGACCAAGGAGGGTTTGTTGCAAAATGGTTATCAGTACAGAACCAAGGCATGGACAACAGCACAGATGTAGGAAGCCTAATGATTCAAATGAGCCGAGTGGAAGAAATGATGCGTTTAAAGACAGTATCGCTTGAAGAAAAGATTTTCTGCAGTGAGCGGCCGTTGTTTTTTTCCCCATTACTAAGCTGCAGTAAGCTCCTACGCACTCATGGGCTGCCTTTTGCAAAACTAACATAATTTTAACAATTAAAGATTGAAGTGTGGACTTCTGAGATGATCCCTTATGACCTACACTTTATTAGATTTATGTTACCTTTTGATACGTTCTATTTGCTGGAAGCCCAGCATCCTATCATTATGATTCAAACAGGCTTTGCTCTCTGCTCACAAATAATTGATGCTCCCTCTGCACAAAGCATAGTTTTCAGCTGATAAGCAGCAGGGTAATTGGCACCTTCACAGGATATTAGGCAGAAAAAAAAAGCATCACACTTAGCAGACAGGAAGCAGACAGGAGAAGGTAACCAAATAATTGTGGTAGTGTAAGCGGGGCTAAATACTACTTGACAAGTCCTGTGTGTTTGTACTTCCTGGAGGAAATATTACGATTTCTATTTATCAGCAGAGGGGTGATGGAGTGGAGCCGTTGTGGCATGAACATTGGTAAGAGAGGTACGTTGTTAGCGGTATCAGTATTTCAATTCGTTTAAAATTACTGTGCAGTTTTAAACTCATCTACATGAAACATCTCTGTGGTCCCTCGTTAGCCAGTGGGTGTGATGTAATGGCACTGTCAGATCAGGTATGGCTGGGAATAATGCTAAATTACAGCGGGTTCCTGGGCCAGCGCTACGGTACACGTGTTTACAGGCTTGCAGATTTTTATTTTAAAAAATTAAAAAAAAAAAAAAGAAAGAAAAAGTATTTTTGAGGGAGCCAAGAGATGCTTTCAAGACTAAATCTTACTCTATCCCAAGCAGATAAATAGCTTCTTGTCTGCAGTCGCTGGCAGTGTCACCGTGTCCCTCAAAATATCTGTAGTTTGTTTGACTTTGCAGCTCTATTCTGGTACAACTTTTGTGGTGTCCAGAAGCTAATAGCTGTACATTTATTTTGAAATTATCCTTTCAGGTTCAACCATGGGTCTGTTAAAGCTAAAACCATCAAACAAATGAGTCATCAAATGTGCAATCGCATCAAATTTAGCTTCTTATGTTTTGGCTGGTATTTTTAACAAGTGTGGCATTTCTCACCGGTAATTGCTTTTTCTTGCTCTTCTTTGTACAGGTTATGAACTTCATAGTAATTTTATTGATGCAGAAAGGTTAAAAATAAGTGTAATTGTGGAGTGCCATACTCTATTTCTAACAAAAACATTTGTTTACTAGGATGCGCTTTCATTAGCTCCTTTTTACAATCTTCTTACGTGTGTGAGAGGAGGAGGATGTTGCATTAACCAGGCAATTTGGTGATGAATTAGATTCCACTTTCCAGACAGGCCAGTTCCTAGCATTTAATAGTTATTAGAATATCCCTTTTGAATCTACACAGGGCACCAATACATATGTATGAGGCTTAATTGTTACTCCAGGGTTGCAAAGACTGTGGCAGAGTATTTTATTAGATAAGAATAAAGAGTGTCAGTGGAAATAAGACCTATCACATTATACAACGACTCGCTCCCAAGACAAGCACTCGTGTCTGTCCTGATGATGGTGTTGCTGTATTTGTTTTCCAATTACATCTTGAGTGAGCTCAATAGAGCACAGGGCATGGTGGGAGAAATCACCTCTCGCTGCAATTACTGTTTATGGTCTGCCCAGAAATAGGTGAAGAAACATTCTTCCTTGCCATCCATGCTTGATCTCTGAGCACATTCCTGAGTACTTGCACCAAAATGTGAGCCCGTAGCAGAAGGAGGCACACAGTGGAGCTCCCTCGGCTTCAGTCCTATTTCTCATTGCACGCACAACAATTACACCGGAGAAGAGGATTGATTTCTCCGACCAATTATGCTTAAACATGCTAAGCTTGTTATCGAGCTATGTTGTTGTTATGTAGAGCACTGCTTACGTGGCACAGCGCTTTCCACTGATGCTAATTGCCGAATGAGTTCTTGCTGTCTTCACAACGCACAGAGGGTGACAGTCTAGGTCTGAGTAATGTATCTGGAGGGGGTGGGTGATAATTCTTCCTATAACGTATAGTTTGGGTGACTGTGGCAATGTGTGCTTCACTGTCAAGCAATTAGTATTTCAAGAGCTCTTAAATTTATTATAATATCAAATTTCACTAAATCTTTTCTGTTCATTCAACATATCCCCCATCAAGGTGGCAGCTCATTATTTCTACATCGAACCAGAAAACAAGTGTTTCATTTTTCTCTTCTGGACAGAAAAATAAATATGTTTAGTTGGGGAATACTCAGATGCTTTTTTGAACACCATACCAATCAAATTTGTTCTCAGAGTTGCAGTGTCTAGCAGAATGGTAGTGCTGTCTAGCTCATCTCTAGGTTTTATTTAAGCTGCTTCATTGCGATCAGCATCACTAGCTGTTGCGGCATGCTATACATGAACCATCTGTATGTGCATCTCCTGACCCTGCATGCAGAAGGGCTGTCAGTTCACAGCTGTTTGAAGCATTCCCCGCACACTGCCCGGCATTGCCATCGCCCTCGGGGTACTCAACAACCCAGCTGCTGCACGACGATACTTCTGCAGCTCTGATTTCCCAGGAATAGCAGCCTGTGGAAAGCCTTGGTGCTGTAGCTCATTGAACCAATGTGTGGTCGGTCTGGAGCTGAGCTCCTGTTGGACCTGTGCTCGTGCTTTGCTGTGCTCTGCTCCTCCAGAGCCTGCTGAGCAACAACAGGCTCAGCGCCTGCAGTGTTGTCCTCTCCATCTCGCTTAATTTACCATCTGGAAGAAACAAAGCCATGGGAGTTGCACCTAGATCTTTGCCTCTAATATGCAGCATGTTGATTCTTATGGCAAACTGAGAGGTATTGTGTAAAATAAAGGCTGTGATGCATTAAATTAGGAGGGCTTGCAATACCGCCCTGTAGCGTTAGTCGTTGCCACAGATGTAACCCTGCATTAAGAGACCATGCTAATAAAGGCAATACCGCTTCTCCTCAGACGGGATATTAACCCCACGGTGCTCGGACAAATAAAGCCAGAAATTAAGGTGTAATTTTAGCTATAACAAGAAGCCTACCCTAGCCCACAGAAGAAAAACCTGCTTGAGGTTTTTCATCACAGCATCTGCCTTGGATGGCTGAGGCTGAAGTTCCAGCCCCTCGCAGCACCCAGCCCTGCAACCCTCCTCATTTCTGGGGGCACTGCCTTATGGCATCAAGGGTTACAAGACCCACAGCTCTAATGCTCCCTGTGCTTTGTCACCCTTTTCCTGCTGTTTTGGGCAATCTTTTGCAGTATTCCTCTGCTGCTGGCAGGGATTTGAGCCAAGATGTATGTATTGTGGCCTCAGTCCACGAGCAGTGACTTTTACTAATCTAGTAAAAGTGACAGAGTACTTAACAATTTTACAGACCTTCATTTGTATGTCACTTTTTTTTTTTTCCTTTTCTACATCCTGAGTGTGAATTAGGATGCTACTTTCAATGCCAGGATGGCAATTTGGCATCCTGGATATGATGTGCATTATTGGAACAAGGGAAGGCAGAGCCTGCCTGTTTAGATCAAGAGAACACTTAAGAGGATACTTACTGTTCTTCCAAAGTCATCATTAGGCTCTATTAGTGTTTGTTAAGTGGTCTGAGATTTTTAGGTGAGGGGTAGTGTGTTATTTACCTACTATTGCCATTTATATGTAATAGAGAGGAGGGCTGATCTTGTGGTTGAGGCAGAAGCTGCGGAGCCGGGAGAAGTGGCTCTGTGTCACAACTCTGCCAAAGATTTTTTGTGTGACAAGTCATTTAATCTCAGTGTCTCAGTTCTCTGGCTGTAAAATGGGAATAATAACAGTGCCTTGTTCCCAGCTTTTGCTTGTCTTATTATTGATGACTGCATTCTCTTTGGGGGTTAGACTTTCCCTTGCTTAAAGGCTTAACACAAAGAGATCCTAATCTCAGCTACTTTAATACAAATAACATCTACAAAAAGTAGTGCTATTACTACCTGGGCATCAGCATGACTTGTGACATCAATATTGTGCTGACAAGCTCCTTACCTCTCAGGATTTGCTTTGCTCATCTCTGGTCCTAATCCTAATGCATTCAGTCCTGCTGGTGTGGAAAAACATCTTCATGGTTAATACTCCTCCCCCACGAAAGGGACATTACTCTGGTTTTCTGCCCCTCTCTGCTTGTCAGGATGAACTGCTGGCATTATATCCTGCATCCATCACAGCTTCGTTATACTCAAGGAAACCTACAGTTAGTCCTGGAATTTATTTCTCCAACCTGTGCCCGTTTTTAGAGAGTTGCTGCTTTTGAAAAGTGCATTCTCCTTTTCTCGCTCCCGAGCATGTACAGCAGCTTTTCTTTAACGGGGCACTATAACACCAGGTCCCTCTTCTTCTCCGCTTTCCCTGGTCATGTTTAAGAGGTTTACACAAACCCTTCCTTTAACAGCAGAATTAAAACAGTACAAATGTTAGCGTTGGGTTTATCTGTTTTGTCAGGGAAGTGTTGCTGAGGCTCTCAGCTGAGAAGACTGCAAGATGCTCAGTGAGGCCGTTGAGGCTCACAGGCCCCATGGTGAGCACCACAGATGCTGAAGTCTCCTCCACCAGCACCATCCCAGGGTGAATGGACGCCGGGAGCAGGGGCAGACCAGGGAATGGGTCCCACGGCCGTAAACCTGCTCCTGTTTCTGGACGAGCGTCTTGTAGGATGTCAGAAAGCCCTATGTGGTGGGACAGAATCCTCCACAGGCAATGCTTAGCCTGCCCTCATGCAATGAAACAGACTGTAGTAATCCCATCTAGTAACAGGATAGTTTTTCTGCCATTGTCCTTGTTAGCACGAGAAGGAAATACATTTATTCAGGAACGGCTTCGGCTAGCAAGGCACTAAGTGGCAGTGCACTAAGTGGCAGTGAAGCCCACCTACCAGAGCACGTGTTATAGAGTCTTAAAGGATCTGACATAATAGAAATGAAGGCTACCATTAAAGAAAATTTAGGGCCAAGTTAAATGCTTTTATGACAGGCAGAAGTATCATAAATTAAGGTATTTCATAGTGTTTATTACAGTTTCAGCCAAAGGAAATAATAAATGCAATGACTGGCTGATTAAAAAATATCCTATTATTGGCTAAATTATTAGTGGGCAATGACCCTAATTAACAAGGTAATAAACCTAAAGATTTGCTTATGATGCAGCTGTTGAGGCACCATATGCTCCAGGTAGCGTTTGCCCTGAAAATGAGAAGGAACACAAGGTTCTTGAAAGAAACAAACCAAACAAAAAATTGGCTGATGAGAGTCCCTGGGTTACTGGAACTGACACTGCATTGTAGCTTGCAGACTATAATTGTCCTATCAATTTATGGCTTGGGTAATAGGAAAAGGCTACAACATAGTTCTCGTGTAATGCACCGAGCGAATGTGGAGGTCAGATAACAAAGTTCATGCCCAAGCGTAGGTACACTTGCTGTTGTGGAAAAAAAGTCCAACTTCTCTTTTTCTTCTTCCTTCTTCCTTCTATCTTGCATCTAAGTAGAAGGGTAAATGTGGAGTCTCGATTGCCTCACAAAAATACCTAATGCAAATAATTTTTCAAGGGGAGGAAAGAAAGAAACAACTATAATTACAGAATCTAGTGAGTCTGATCTACCTTGTACCCCATCTACCCTTTGGGGGATGTCTCCCTCGCAGTCTCCCTTTTTCCTACCATTTATTTGTGTAGGTTATTCTCTTTACTTCATAGTCTGATCAAGGTGATCATGGCATGGTTTGTACAGTGCCTGGAAACAACTGGACCTATCCTAATTAATTCCTTCTACGGGTTTTCTTCAGTAGTTCGTCCCGAAAAGCCCAGAGGAAACTTGACAGTATGGAAGGCTAAAATGCAGGCTTGCTTCTCTGAGAAGCTCTAGACATGTGTTTGGGGAATTTTAGAAGAGCCCAGAAGTGGCCTCTGAGTTTGTTGATGTACTTTATCTTTAGAAATAATGGCAAACTTTAAAAAATTTGTACAGGTTTATAGATTGAAGTAATGGCTGATTAATTTAATCAGGCTTGGATGTCCAACTATCTGATTTGCATGTTTAATCTGGTCATCAGGTGTCTAAGGGCTGTAAAGTGCTCCTGTACTTACTGTGGGTGCAAAACTGATGGATAAAAATTAAGGTCATTTTCTAACATCAGGCTCAATGATATGCAGGGCAGCCTTCAGGCAGCAAAATTAATCTTGTTCATTCAGTGGGGCAAAATGAAGAGTGCCAAAACATCTCACTGCTTACATTATTTTAAACCACAAAATAACGTATAAATATGAAATTCTTTGTTTTTTTCTCTGCCTTCTCATTTGCTCAGAGGGGAAACAGATAAGCCTGCAGTGTATTGGCTATGTGCTTTATTTTTTAGTCATTTTGTCATTTGGAATTCTTTTGTGAAATGATCAGGGAAAATAAAGACTTTTTAATGTAATCGGTATTTTCAGCTTGACGTGGAGTAACAGAACAGCAGTCCCCCGGGTGTCCAGTACCTGAACCAAATTTCACTGATGCTGTTGGGAGTTTCCTAATGCTTGCGAGAGGTTTTGGAATAAGCTGTCAGTGGCCTAAAATGAAATGCTTAGCTGAATGTTAGACTTGGCGATGGAAATTTACAGCTTTATTGTTGTTCACAAATTTACCGATAAATGTAGATGTTTTTAAGACAAACTCTTTGGGATCTGGGTCATGTCTTATATATAAAGTAGTCATGTGGTGTTTTTCCCCACGAACATGCCCTACAAAACAGCATCAAAGGCAAACAGGTATTTTCATTGTACGAAATGAAAATTGTTGGCAAAAATCCGTTTCCTATGTTGCCATCAGGCATTGCTTGTTCCGTGAAATTTTTACTGCTACTGTGATTATTCAAAGGAATCGCCATAAAATATACATGAATTATGGCCAGAAGTCACCCTTAGTATTTGGGGCTGTGATCAGACATGAAGGTTTTACGTAACACATTTTATTGGTTTCAGGACCTTGCATATGACTCTGAGTAGGGGTGTCCCTGCTGCATCCCCCATTAGTAACCCGGGCACGGTGTATTTCCCACACCTGGTAGCTAAGGCTCTGTTTCATGCTAAAATTTAGAGGCAACAGAGCATCATCTTCTCCATCATCTGTGTGTGTATGTGAATATAAGTATAATAATGGTTGAAAAGCTTTCATGCACTTCCTCCCTCTGCTACCTCCTTCCCCAGTGATTCAGTCACTTCATATTGTAATACTTTGTTGACTATTGATTTTTGGTTAAGGTTGGAGCCCAGTACAACTGTATGAGCATTCGTTGGCTTTAATTTGATGTTATGCTGCTGCCTTCCATTCCATATTGACAGGCATCCTCTTATTTTCAGATTGGTGTCCATTCACTGATGAACGCGCACTAGGGGGATCATGACCTTTTCTCTTATCTGGACAGCTCTTGGCTTCATGAACATTTTTTGCTGCAGGGTGTTATTAACAACAGGGTGATAGAACAAAGAAATGAAGCAATGGGAAGCACATCAATGTATGAAATTTGCTTTATTAGGAATCCCCTGAGGTCAGAGCAGTCCCTAATTACAGAGGTGTTACATCCCTTCTTGGAATAACAAACTATATTTTTAGAAGTAACGAGAACATGATTTTGAAATCGCTGTGTGGTCATCCTCCCACTGTACAGATGCTTGTTAATTCACATGTCCCCACATCCTGATTTTGAGAGAAACATACAACAAAAGAAAAACTAGACTCCTCTGAAATTTACCAATTGAGTAAAGCATCACATGCTAACAACAGATTTCAATGTATGTATTTTGAGTCTAGAGCTTTCCTGCTATGGTATTTCAGTATGTATAATCCAGTCCATTAATACTCTTATGCAGAGAAAAGGCCACAACATATTAGCGATGTGTCTCTGAATCTCTTGCAGTATCTGGATGCTCTGTTCAGATAAATACTGGGAAGTATTTTTGCTTATAGAAATCTTGTCTGAGCATGCCTGGGAGGTGAGCTGGCAGGCTGAACTCTAAAGAATAGGCCATTGCTGGTAATTCCCAGATTCTTGGTTCCATCTTGATGTGACTTCTTTAGGAATATCCTATTTTAATCTTACTGCGGTCCTCCTGCTCCCAGACATCTCAGACAAACGGTAAAATGAAAAGCATCCAAAATGCATTCCCTCTGCATGTACATGCTTATTACAGCCCACCCAGCTATTAAAACAGGCTGAGTATAACAGAGCTCATCTTATCCTGCGCAGGCTGGCCACGTTCCCAAGACAGAGGTGACCAGGAGGCCCCTGTGCAGAGCATGTAACCTGCTGATTACCCGGCTAAGCAGCCCTGATGTTCCTGCCACAGCATCTGACCCCGTGTGTCAGATGTGCCTGCCAGATTAGCCTTTCTTAAGACTCAGTTTGCAGATCTAAAATCAAATGCCAGCAATGAATTAAAAAAATGTAAACACCTTTCAAAAACACAGGAGCCAACATCCAGCTCTGTGAGTACCCCACGAAGCGCTGATTGCACGTCTCTTGCTCAGTCCTGCTTTTTGCCCCTTCCTTCTTGCCTCGGGTTAGGCAGTACCGCGTGTAGCTGGGGTGTGGCAAATGGTGGCGGCTCGAAGGGAGCAGGCTGTGACCAGCTTTGCCATCTTCCAGGGGCTATGGAGCAGCTCCGAGTCCACGCATCCCATTGCCCTCTGTTGGGCTGATCCAGCACTACTCTCTTCCTGAATCAAACGGCTTATCTGATGTTGGGGAAAGCAATTCTCATTCAGAGCAGGGCCAGATCTCAGTGCCTCTTTTTTTGTGACCTTCTAGAGAAGCACAATAAGTGGTAAAATGACAGCTTGAGTTTAATCTGATGTTAGAGATATGTCTTTGTAAAATTGGGAAATCTTTTAGCAAGGACATTTTAAATTCTTCCTTACATCAGGGTTTACTGAAAAAAAATACATTCCCATGCCATTGTCTCCTTCATTATCTGGTAATTAGCAATGGGAAGGGAAAAACAAAACCAAAAAAAAAAAAAAAAAACAAAAAAAACTTGAATTGATGAAAAGTTTTACGGCAGTGTTCCTAACTGTGTTGTAAATCGAGGTTTATACCATCTTCTTCAGCTTCTAAATGCTTTCTCTCAATAATAAACAGATCGTAAAGGATGGAAGTGCTCCCTCGTGGTTCAAAACTTTGACAGTAATGTCGGTCACTGCTTCACAAAAATATCTGAGCATTCGTCAGGCCGCAGGGTAAGTGAGAATAATTTTGGAGCCAGGTAAGTAGGACCCTCACCTGGGTTAGGGGACAGAAATTCCTCTGCATGGCTTAACATATGCTTATTTACACAAGAGAAAAATGTTTTGAAAGGTGAGATCACAAACCTCACTTGAAAAGACCCTGTGAGACCAGCTTGGTGGCTTTCCGGGACAGTTCTGTGGTGCCGCATGCACGTGGGGAGCTGCCTCTGCTCGCCATCTCGCCCACCCACCTGACTTCTTTTTCTCTAAGGCCTTCTTGTTCTGAATGCCAGGGAAAGAAAGATTTTGTTTCTGGTCAAAAGAAACATTTTGGTCAGCCTGAATTTTTTGAAAATGGGAGTAAAAGATGTAATGTAGAAAGAATTGTGGTGCTATTTTAATAAATGATTAAAGACAGTGTGTCAAAAAGGGACTCGCATATGCGAACCTTGCTCTGTGATCATTATCCCTTTTAAGGACCCTAATATTTTTTTCTACATGATATATGCTTTGGATTGCGTTACAGGCATTTCCTTCTCTCTAACAATAATCCAGTCAGCCCAATACAAATCAAAGGAGACACTTAAGTGGCTCACTCCCTTTTAAAAGAAAAAATATACCAATAAAAATATTTTAGGCCTTTAGCCCCTTTCTGCCCCAGAAGCTTCTTTTAGACTCCTGCCTCTCCCCAGATAGTTGTTTATTCAATATTAAGCTCCGCTTTCCCAGAAGACCAAAGCATTCCCATTCACACTTCACCAGCAGCCCTGTGATTCAGTAATGAGGATGAAATGCTTTCGGGATCCTGTGCTCATGGCAAGGGGTAGCAGGCTGACACTAACCAATCTACTTGGTAAGAAGATGACTTTGTTCAGCCAAGAAATATCTCTTACAGGGCTCCTAAAGCCCACCCTAACTACTAGGGAGAATGCTAATTGAAAGATGAGGGTGTAATTGTACTAGACAAGTAACTTTTATTGAGTAATTTTTCAGTGTTAGGTGGGCAGAAACAGCACAGAGTCTCCTATTAGTGCTAAGGAAAGATGCACAGCTGAATCCCAGAACCTGATAATGAAGGTTTTCCTCTTCGTAGCAGTTAAAACGCATGAAATGCCTCTGCAGTTAAATTGCAATTAAATGCTTTCCTTTTGTATGTGGCTGACAGATTTACAGAACATTTTTTCCTCAGATAGGTTACTTGGAGCTCTGTGCACCTGTGCGCACAGCACTCACTGGTGTCCTTCAAAGTAGGGAGGGAAGAGCACACATACTCCTGTGCTGGAAAAGAGCCTTAGGTGGCTGATCCCTCAGATAAAAGAAGTGGCCCTAGCACTAAAAGGGAAGGAGGCAGAGGATGTACGATACCTTCTGTTGTAGTACGCCTGTATTGTGGCATGAAAGGAAGATGGAGACAGCAGGAGAAAGGTAGCGACACTTCACAGTCTTTCTCTATTAGGGTTTCTCTATTAGGTGAGATGGTCTGAGTTAAAAACGGTCCTTTGGATTTTGCTTTTAAAACCATTTGGTAGCAAGATTGTAATGGAGCTAGGGTATGCTCAAATCTGAAACCCATTCTGCTTAGCGCAGTACACTCTACTAAACCAGTGCCTAAGACAGCAGACTTGAAATTTTACCTTGAAAATGCAATAGGACCTTACATCCAGTGTCCTAATAACCACACGAGCACGGGCACTTTCAGCTTTCTAACATAACTCAAGCATCAGCTGTGTGTTCACCTTTGAGGGCTCAGGCCTGCATCTGGAGAAACCAAAGCCCTCCAGCCCTGCGCAGAACGGCCACGTCCCGCTAGGCTGGGGCACTCCGCAGAGGCAAGGAGCAGAAAAGAATATCTTGTTCCTCCCCAAGTGCTGGCACTGTGTGTAGCAGCAGCCTGGGTGCACACGGAGACAAGCTGCTCTCCCGAGGGGTTTATAACCCACACAGGCAGAGGGGACCAGGTGGGAGCCTGCTTGGATCTCACTGCAGGAACCTCACGGGCCAGCAGGGCTGGTGGAGCACAGGAACACGGTGGTACGCAGGGGTCTGCCCACCCGCACGGGTCCCACAGACAATGCACAGGGTGCAGTCATCCTAGGCAGCAGTTACGTGTGGAAAAAGATATGTCGGCTGTTCCCAAAGCACTGCATCGCTGTGTGCTACAGCAGAAGGAACAGAAACACACTTACTCTGTAGGTGTAATCAAGTGGTTTCAGCATGGAGCGGGAAAATGTCCGAATAAGAACCAGACCGGAGAGAGCATTCCCCTCTGTCAGAAATAGCCACAGGAACTACAATGAGAGCAGCTGGCAGAGAGGCTAAAAATAGTGCCTCCCTAGCACCAAGCCTGCAAACATTCTATTGAAATATTGGCTCAGCACTGATTAACTCCCTCCGCTTCGTACCGCCAGGTATTGAGCCATCGCAGCTCCAGTGGCCTTCCTAGCCTCACTGCAATATGCAGTGTGCCTTGTTAAAAGGAAGACTTGAGGTAGCCAAAAAACAACGCGTTTTCTATGCAAGAAAACTTATGAAAATGCAGTGTTGTGGGATTTGGGGTGTGGGCAGGGGATAAATCCCCCACAGCCTCCTGACAGGCTTGTGCTGGGGATCCTTCTTGTGAACGCTGAGCATCTGCTTAGCCAAAGCTGAGGGAGCTCAGCATCTTGTGAGGCTGGACTTGTCACAAAGGGAAAAGGGGCTTCTATAGCAGCTACCTCAGCATCTTACAAACAGCCTTAAAGCTGGTTTTCGCTAAGAAATGGAAACGAGGGATAGGATGTCTTCTGTACTTACCCGAATCCCTGTTATGGACCAGGGCATGGTGATAGGAGATCCTGTGTGTTGTTTTTAATCCATGGCCAAATGAATTGCTGGTGCAATTAGTTTAGGTGTAATGCAAATAAATAATTAAATTAATTTGGTCCAGCATTAGTACTGACAAAACCAAGAGTGTTGGTCTTAAGAACATACCAATTATATCTCCTTTTCAGATCAAATCTTCTCTTACTTTTTTTTAAATCCCGTACTGACACATTACAGTGCAATGCATGGGATACTTGGAACTTGTAGGAGTTGCACTGTCCCCAGATTAACATGGGATCTTGAAGAGCTCTTCTTAGAGCTCACCAAGGATGGCTTCGCACAGCCTCTTGTGCTGAGCAGAGGCAGTGACAAAGCCTCAGCTCCCTGCAGAGCCGAGGCACTCCCTGCTCGAGGGGCAGGGGGAGGTGTTGCACTCTGTGCAGGGTGTTTCCAAGCCAGGTCTGTGTCAAGTTTTCTAACGAAGCCTGCATACGGTTTGCATTCGTTTTGGTTTCTGTTATAAATGTTCAGCTTTCACAAGGACTGAGAAGAGGCAAAAGTAAGTCTGAGTTTAGTGGCAGGGAACCAGGGGATGAGAGCATTTGTGACTCGGGGAGAGGGTTAAAAATAAAGCTAACTCAGTAACATCTGGGCCAAAAACTTCTTGCTGAAGCATGAGATAAAGGCATTTGTGTATGTTGGCAGCAATCTTACACCATTATGAAGATGGCCAAAAATCTTTGCAGTGATGCAGCTTTCTAGAAGTTCCTGAAACAGGGCCCAGTTACTTTTCCTTGGCTTGTGAGTCACACCTTTCCGTTTGCTAGCCACCTCCTTCAGGATGATAAATCCTTCCAGGTTCTGTGATTTCAGAGAAACTCAAGGACAGTCGATGCTCTGGAAATATTTTTCATAGCTCTCAGTATTGAATTAAATGGTTGCCAGGCTGGCTGATAATGGGTGTCTTGAAAACCTATCCATCTGCAGCTACAGGTTGTAAATATTAGCTGCTTTGTAGTAATTACTGAAAACACAGGACTTCCCCACTATTCTGCAGCTGAGCAGGATGTAAGGCAACTATAAGCAGGGTAGCTGGTCTACCCTGAAGCTGATTTGGTTGCCACAGCTTCCATTGCTGCAGTGAAAGCAGCTCCTCAGGTCAGCGGCGCCAGCACCCAGGAGCTCTCAGCCGGGAAGAGGCACACGTACCCCAACCCCTTCTGCTCGTGTCTCCGTGTCAGGCAGAATCAGGCTACATGGCTGAAGCTGTATACATGATGTCTTCTGACATCATAATTGCAAACGGTATTTTAGAGCACGTTTTCAAAACCAGGTCTTTGCTATTTCATACAAGTTTTGAAATTCAGCCGTGACAAAGGTTGGAGGGTTTGCATGCTGATAATTTATATAAAATACATCAGGCTCCAATAAAACTCAAGTACATGTATGAAATATCTAGCCTCCTTTCCTAGCATCAAATTAATCATATCCATCATTTTCTCTAAACCAGCTAAGAGCTTTGTTTTTTGCTAGTCTTACTTTTGCCTTACTGCTGGTTCCTAGTGAAAGTTGTGGCAGCCACCAAGGGGTAGCGTGCCCTGTGCCGGTGTGTGTACGTCATGTTTATGTACACCGCGGTACCTACAGCTCCTTATCAGAGCTGAGATCAGTAGAGGAAGCAATACAAAGGTGCGTGAGTCAATAGATGCTGTGCTGAAAAGGATTGTTTTGTGGCTATGAGGTGCTTGCACCTTGTCACACTACAGAAACCACTGCACGACTGCTACTTTCGAACCAAGTGATTAAATACCAGGTTGGAGGTATGACATTCATGCGACATCTGTAACATTCTGTTGAGCTTGACTGAAACGGTTGAAGTTCTTGACCGCAGTGTGTCGCACAGTGAAAATACATAATGAAACATGCCACCTAGGGCCTCCGCCGCATTCGTCCTGCACCTGTACGACCTCGCCAGAGAGGCCCGCTGACACGGCTGGAAAATGAAATTAAACACAGGCATACAAGGGTTAAAAGTAAAATAGTCCCTCATATCTCAGGTAATTTACACGTTAAAGAGCACTGTGGAATGAATTACGATGTCATGTCAGAAGCCACGCTGCAACCCCAAATCTGCCAATCACTCTAATGCTGAGTTTGTGGGGCCTTAGATGCAGGGGCCTAGCCAACGGCCCCGGGCAACATCCATACTTATTAGACAACATGGGCCCCAGGGAGCTTTTCAGAGCATGGCCCTCGCCACCTGGCTAGAGCAGAGAGTAATGAAAGGCAGCGGCACAACAAAGCACCAAGAGACTGCAGCCCCCGCTGCAAAGCAGGGATCCCGGGCCTACCGGGGCAAGCAGCCTGGGTCCCAGGCGACAGTCAGAATCATTAGATTTGGTTTTCCACACTCGCCTATTTCTAGCACTTGTGCCAGAAGATATTCCAAAGCATTTGTAACTTCCCTGTTGCTCACAGGGGTGAGTCTGGTTTTCACCTGACTGCGATCCTTGTGCAGCAGCAGCGGCGATGGGTTTCCTTTAGCCGGACAGGATATTCCCGCAGGTTTGCTGCTGCTTTGTGATTTTGGCCACGGGCAGATGTAGGGTCAGGTTATGGATCCAGCAGCGTCTCCTCCTGCCGTGCGAGGCAGCCAAGCCTAGAGGGAGCCATGTACGCGGGCAGAGCGCGGCCGGCAGGACACGGCACAATGACCGCATCTTCCTCTGCCCCGTTAGCAGGGCCGAGTGGGAGTATTTTCAAGAGGAAATGTCTGCTGGATGCAGCTTTTGTGGATGCTTCGATAGGCTGCTCAGGCAAAGGGCTGGAAATAAATCAGAAAAGCCACGATAAAAGCTGGAGGCAATACCCCAAATTGTCACCCCCGTCATAAGCAATGGGGACACTTCTGTGCCTTTTTTCGTTGTAGGGCAGGCTGCTATAATATTTACAGATTTCCTACCCTGGTTAAAGCAGTTGGTCAGTACAGTCTACCTTTATTTTATGTTTCTACTGCACCCTGCTTTGTAATATAATGACCAGCTTTAAATCCTTCAGAGCGGAGGACTTAAAGGTAAAGCCCAGTACAAAGTCATATTTCAGCAGCTCAGACAGAGAAATGGAGTAAATTTTATTTTCTATTCAGAGCTGGCTGGGGAAGAGGAGCATCCATGAGGCAGGAAGATACCATGCTGAGCACAGGGGCTGTCAGTTCTGCTTCTCTTAACAGATCACCTTCGGTTTTCCATTCTCTTTTGCAGTACTGCGGGAAACGCTTGTTCCATCTCGATATGGTTTTTACACATGGGTATTTATGAAATCCAAATCTAGTGGGCTCTCTGTTTATCTGTTATCAGCATTTATCTGCAAGGTGTATGCAAAGCACTGCCAGATCTGCTCTTAGTAGGAGTGTGAAAACAGCAATGATTATGTAAACCGTGTATTTCTATATTTAGCTGTATCTATATGTATTTTTAAGTGCACATCAATAAAGGAATGACTAGCCAGGGACAGTTAACATTTCCTATCCGCTTTTTAAACCTTCCCACTGCTGTTTGTCAGCCTTTCAGAAGCAGAAAGGGAGCACAAGCAGGCTAGTGTGTGCTCGAGTGTGTGTGAGAACAATTCTGTAAAAGATTATCTTGCACACAAAGCAAATGGCCCTGCCCCCATTGTGAAGGCAGAGATTCCCCCGGGATCAGGCCAGGAGGAATTGCTCGTGGTCAGCAGAGGCGGGAGAACAATAGAGCCCAAAATGGGCAGCAGCAGCCGCAGCCGCTGAGGTGGGTGGGAGGCTGGCCAAATGGCCACTGCACGCTATGCCATTGTCACCAACACCAGAAATGGCTAAAAGGTCTTAAATTAGCAATTGTTGTGATTAGCAGGTGGGTTGAGGGGTAGGAGGTCCAGGGAAGCGATTGGTGGTTTAGGAATCACTTGCTATTTAGTCAGAAACAATCTTCACTCGCTCATTAACACACAATTATGAAATTACGAAAAGGAAAACAATTCTAATGAAATAGAGCTATGGAAATCAATTCTTTAAAGGGGACCTGACTTTTTATAAAACAATTACAATTCCTGCAGATTTTATTTCTGTGATGGAATTAATTGTGCCAGGAAATCTGGCAGGGAAACAAATGTTGTTCAACAATATTTCATCTGATTAGGAAGAGCTGAAAACATTGCTTTCTGTAACATCTGCATTTCTCTCATTAATAACTCATGTGTTTTAGGTGGTGAACCTGCTCTTAATGGACATCCAAAGGCACAAGGCTCAAAAACAAAAGGATCAAAGCTCCGAAGTGTTTTGGTCCAGAGGTTGGTTCAGTTTAACCCCCTGTCTTAAAGGAAGATCACACACACAAAATGTGAATCCCCTTCTATTTCTTGACTTTGAAAATAAATTCAAGGATGTCAGGACCATGTTATCACTGGCTCTTTTAAAAGCTAGGACTGGATTCTCCGATTTCATGGATGTGCAGATACCAATACTCTCCTGAGGGCTCTGTCTGTTCCAGACCCAAAATCTGGAGCACAGCAAGTCCAAAGGCACTCTTGGAATAATATCCATTTACACATTAGCAGTCTGCTCTTCTCTTCCTTAAGACATAAGCTACCTGTTTCTATTCTTACAGCAGACAGTAATGACTTGTACCTAGCTTCAATGTCAGAAGCACTCATTGAGTGCTCTGCAGAATCCTGCCCTCAGCACACTAGGGGAGTTAATTCTGCCCAAACATCTCTAATTAAAGGCCCATACCAAAAGGAAATTTGGGTGTAGTGTTTTATGCTGAACTGGGATTTTTCTGTGCCTGAAAGGTTGCAGAAAATGCCACGCTGGCTGCACTACTGTTACTTCCTTCATGTGGTAGGCCACTGGGCAACTTTTTTTTTATTTCTCTGACCTTGCAGAGGAAAGAAAAAACATAGCTGGTATTGGGATCTGCTGAGGTCCTGAAGTTGGCACACAGACATCCAAAATTTGGGCAGATGAATCTGCAAAGTGGAAGATTCAAAGGGAGAGGAGGCAAGGGCAGCATGGCAAAGGAAAGTCTGGTTCCAGGCTCAGCAAATAAGGGTAAATAAACATTTGGTTGAGTCTTGATGAATAAGCTGAATGAGCAGCCCAGCTGCCCATGCCACAGAAAGTAAAGGCAATGGGTTACGGTGGAGAAAACAAACAGTGACACAGAGGGTGAAGAAATGCCAGTTTACAGTCTTTTTTCTCCTATTTCGAGCATTGCCAACATAGCTAGCACAAAGAATAGTTTTATATGTCTTATAAAATTATGATATTGACATCAGAATTGTGACATTTTAGAATATCTTAGAATTAACTGTTTCAGAATTTTCAACAACCCTACTATTAAAGATATTGCATTTCCTAACTGTGCCTTTTGGTGAAGCCACCATGACAAAACCTTTGGTTTATATTCAGCGATGCCAGAGGTGTTACTTTCTCACAGATGAGATAATCTCTAACTCAGAATGATATGTGCATAATCATATATATTCTAAATAAAATCTTGTCATAAACCTGTAATCTCCTAATCTCCCCACCTTTCCGTCATATAATTTATCCTTGTAGCTTGAGGACAGAAAATTGTATTGCAGGTGCAGGTCTGAGTATTTTTTCCTTGACTGAGAAGTTGGATATGAAGGTATCTTAATTTGTACCTGAAAATCAAGGACAAGGGCAGAAAATACAAGGCAGGTAAAGGGAAAAAAAGTCAATGTCCCTTTGATACATCTGAAATCACGTGCTATAAAATAACACTGTAATCAGACACTGTTTGTAGAATCTTTCATGTCAGGGTGCCTATAAGGGTAAAACCTACAGATAAAGGGATGGCAAGTGATTTTTGTCCTAGCAGTTCACTTCTGACATAACTATTCGGTGTTCTCTTTTTAATTTTCACTCGGAGAAAAAATGCTCTATCGGCTGTGATATACCTACATGCCTTTTTTTCCCCCATTTCTATGAAATACTGGGAAGCACAAAGCATCATAGATTTCCAGTGTGCCCTCCTGTTTTCCACCCTGTCCAGGCAGGCACATCCATGTGCTTCCCTTCCCTCCTGTGCCAGAATTGTCCAGGGGGCCTCCGGTGCAAAGCTGAGAACTTGGGTTTCTTCCAGGTCCTCTGCTGTCCCTCCTTGTGGTTTGTTAGCTTTATCAACTTACCTAATGGACAAAGGAAAGCATTTGGTTACTTTTTGAGGCTGCTGTAATGCAAATACAGCTTTTGCATCATATCATGCCATAGACAATTTTTTAAAAAAGGCTTTCTTGCATCCTGTTGTGTTTCACTAAGTCAAATGAAGTGCAGCAAAATCCATCAGCTCGCCTTTAATATCCATGTGTTCCAGGGGATCATTTGTGTATATCACTCACCGTTTCTTCTGTGGTGAAAGAGAGCAAACCTCACCTGAGAAGTGGTACCAAGGGCACCCAGGCTGCACAGTGTGAAGCAAGAAGATGCTTCAATGGCACAGAACCCAGTGTTTCAAACCCTTTTCTCTGGGTGTAGCCAGGCACCTGCTTCTGTTCTTTCATTGTTTTACTTTGAGGTTTGGCTGGGTAGAAATCTGCAGGTCAAACATCTATCTTGCTGCAGAAAATAGCAGCCAAACCTGGGCTGATGCCTACCATAGAATAAAATGTCTTGAGTTTAATGATTCAGAACATGCACATTTTTATGAAATACCTGGCTGTTCATGTCTGTAACAAGAAATGTAGTTCATCCCCTGATTTAAAAAATGAATGAGGTATAAATCTCATATTTAATACTTATTTCACAAAAACTGTTTATAGGCCCTAGAAACTTTATCCCAAAGGATGCTGTTTTCAGAGAGCTGTGGAAAAGAGTTAAAAGGGGAAACTGCCCAGCTCCAGTGCTGCAGCTGGTGATACGGATGTCCAGTAAACTGTGTAGAAGGAAAGAGCACCAATAATCCTCACAGATGTTTGGAATGGATGCAGGGTTTGAAGCTTTTGTATCCTGAGGGGGGGTTTCTTTTGGTCCACACTGTAAAAAGGGGCTGAGCACTCATTAACTGACTGAGCATAAGTAGGGAAGTAAGAGAAATGATGGGTTTTCCTAGTCTTTAGTCAGTTGAAATGCCTAAGCTGCTGTTCTAACTCTTCCCCACTATTTTGTTTCCTAATTCTATTTCTGTTTATAGAACTATACGGAAATGAGAATGTTGGCAAAACTCAGCTTGCTAAAGATAATTTGCTGCCATCTATGGCTTTTCATGTGGAACTCATTTGAGTTTTGTAATGAATTAAGACAAATACTTTATGTGTAAGAAATCTGGATGAGGATGAGATGTTTGAAAGCAGCAAGTAGCCTTTAAGTAAAGAGTTGGGCTTTTCCTTGTTTTACACTCTTTTTTCCCAGACCCCCAGAAATTTCACATACCACTTTTCATGCTACTATCATGAGAAAATGTCTAACCGTTAGATGGCTTTGTGCTTTTGGGGCATGTCCATCCTTCCTTTCTCAGGACCCTCTGACAACATGGAGAAGCTGTAAGCTCTGTTCAGATACACCTGGAAGTTTCTCCTTTTGAAGGAGGCAGAAGCAGAACTGGAATGAAAACGGCAGCTGGTGGAGGGCTCCCAGTCCTCTAGGCTGGGAGGTGCTGGGCAGAAGGACTGTGCCTGAGCAATTTTATACTGAGAAGTTGTTAAAATACATGGACATTTTAACAAATAAGGGACATTTTAATTACAAACAAGGTTCTGTTGACTTCAACAGCTTGTGTTAAAACATAAGAGGACTGAGAGGTTTAGATCTGGGAGGAGCGAGGGAAACCAGGGAGGAAGGAGGTCCAGTCGTGTGTCTGGGGTGCTGCAAGGGACACTCTGGGATGTGTCGCTCAGGAGCAGCTTGGAGAAAGCAGGAAGAGAAAGTGCAAAGAGGACTTTATAATTTAATGGCAGCAATAGGATCTAGAAGGCCATTAAGGCCTGAAGAAGCTAGGGAAATATTTTGTTTGTTAATGGAAGAGATATGGAAGATGAATTGGAAGCCTAATATAGGACCACAATGTTTAAACATGAAAATAAATCCAAAAGGAATAAATAGCCTAGCACTGGAGTTCAGTCAACACTCAAACAGCAGTGGATATGATGAGGATCTCACTTACTCTCCATTTGCACTGGCAGAACTGCACTGATTTAATGTGGCAAATTTGGTTCAAATCTCTGCTGCCGAAAGCAGAATACAACTAATTCCTGTGCTGAGCAGAATACGACTAATACCGTGAGGAAATTCTTCAGCTATTTCAGAACTCCAGCGTTAGGAAGGCTGAAAGACAGCTGATCAAAGGCTTTTTGGGTCCCATTTTTAGCTAGTCCTTTGCAGACACTTCACTCTGCAGTGAAGTAGGACCTTGCTTCAAAACCTCTGCAATTTTACACAAATTATCAAAATGTTTAAAAAATAATAATAAAAAAATGCATGGGACTAAGCAAAAACTGGAGTGTATTCAAAGCATCTCTTTCCAGCTGGTATTCATGGAGGTATCCATATGTTCTATGTGCACATACATAAGACACATTTATCTACACATGTGCTAGTGATGCTTTGGTTGGAAAAAAATATATACTTTTCCTTTCTTTTTAACCTTATCTGTGCATTCTTGGGTCATGTAGCCTTTGTGCTGACTCTGGACAAAAATCCCCCTTTGATGGAGGATACATGCTGAAAGGTAGAATTCTGAATTATGTTCTCTAAATTATCCCGTGCTCAGAGAGCAAGTATTGATTTTAAAAATGACTGAGCCAGACCTCGCACTGCAGTCCCCCCAAAGCACAACAAACAGCAGTCATGTGTTCAGCTACCAAGAGGCCACTGTGCTGGCATTGTTTCAAAAAATCAGAAAGTCATCAATCAACCAAATAGTAATCGGAATAAGTACATGGTATCTAAAGACACATTTTATCCAGTTACATGCTCCAATTCAGTTAGCTACGAGGAGAATTAGAACAATATTGGACCGATTAACAAGTCTACCTTGGGAACTGTGAGCTGTTAAGTTATTTATTTTGCTGCCTTGTATGAAAGAATGAGCAGAATTTCATCTGCATAGTTAAGCATTCAGTAACTTCCCACGATAAATAATCCAGCATCTCTTCGTGCTGGAGTGTTTTTTTTAGAGCCTGATTGAGAACACAGGATTTTACTGTAATTGTTTTCTGTAGCTTTCAAATAGCTTGGACACAACTGTGTTTCAGGAGGATTTGTATTTATTTCTTCAGGAGCTGTTAGTCATCGGTGCAGGAATGGAACATCGCAAGCACTAAAATTATTAGGATCAGTGTATTCAAAACATCATCGAGTTTTATTTTAATGACACGATTTAAGGATCAATGCAAAAAAAAAAAAAAAAAAAAAAAAAAACATGTTTTAGAATTTGTCTTGCACAATTCAATGGAATCAATAATCTACGCTGTTGCTATGTGGGATGCGCTCCACAATAATACCAAACGTACCATTTCTAAAGAAACACGTGGTCAAAAAATACAGCTTTCAAGTGAATGCATCCTGCGTGCTTGCCGCTGTCTTTTGGGAGATGGGATACTGGAACAGACAGAGTATACAAAATGCTGTGCAAGTTAAGATAATCGCTCGTACAATTAAGATGGTTGAATGTTTCAGTACTGCTGTACAGCACTTCCCATAATGAAATCTCCAAGTTTTAGGTTTAGAACTCTGAAGCTCAAATTGCAACTAAACATAGCACATGGTTTTCAGAACAGAGGAATTTAATTTAACATTATTTTAATTCAATAAACCACGTATTTTCTAATAAAAGATACATCTGTATTGAAGATGCTCTAGTGCTGACTCCTAAGACCTAAGCTGATTTTTGTATTGAAAGTGCCATACATTTTCAGTGTTTGGGGGAGAGGACGTTTTTCTGTATTCTGATGATAAATACAAAGGCGTTCCTGTTCTCTACCCTGAGAGCAGCCCCGTCTGTGTTGTGTTATTTTATATGAAACCTGCAAGACACCATTTGCATGAGTTTGTAGGGGCTCGCTGTAACTCGGTTAGAGCGAGTTTGTAGCATGCAGCCGCTCCCTGCTCTTTGTTTCCTTAGCTTTCAAGAGACAGAAAGGTTGGAGGAGTGGAGCTTTAACTACCAGCTCACTGCAGGAAAGGGTGGCTTTTCTAGGGCCGAGCTGGCCACATGGAGCTGCAAGCACCACAGCCAATCTGCGCCATACCTGGCCAATGCGTTCAGGTACTTGAGGATCATCATCATAACACACCGTCAAGTCCCGTTCCTCTCAAAAGCACTTATTTCTATCCTTTCTCCTTAGGGGGAAAAAAAAATAACGGTTTTGGGGCAGCAGTGAATTCAAGCCAAGTGAGCAAGCTAGACATCGGCAGTGGCGATAGGAAACCTTCAAATGTTTGTCTGCCCTTGAAACAGTCACTGCAGGACACTGAAAAATATGCAAAAGAAGCATTGCTGATTTGGTGAATAGGCCTGTGTGTTTGGAAAACAGTAGCCAGAAAGGAGATAAGAACTAGTTCTCTTCAGCATCTTCGATGAAAAGCATTTTTGAGAGTCTGTGTAGTGTAAAGCATGGGTAGAATGTCTAGGTCTGTTCGGGAGCTTTTTGTTGCTCACCTCCTCTGGGTTTTTAAGTTCGATGGAAAACCCGGGTCTGCGACTCAGAAGCTCAGTCCCTTGCAAGTGGGACCTGTAACCACAGTGCTCTACAAAGTTCTAGTTTAAATAAATAAGTAGCAGTAATGAAAAAAAGTTTGGTTTTAACAGTTTTGAGGATGCGTGCGGCTTTTTCCGCCTTTGCTGTTTAGCTAATAGGTCTTGTTTCAGGGGCTTCTGCTCTGACATGTCTCTCATTCTCTGTGTTATGTTTTTCTGTCTTCGTTGTAATGTTGTCAGAAGCCTCTGAACTGTAAAAAAAAATCTACTATGCCTATAAGACACTTGAAGCATGGAAATCATAGCTCTTTTTACAGCTAACTGTTAATACTGTCTTTACAGCAACAAAACAATGTTTAGGCTCATTTGGGGCCACATTATTATTATCCAGCCATTTTCCTCTAAGTCTGCTGTTTCATAATAAGAATAATTATTAACTGGAAGGGCAGCCGCTTTGGTTTGTGTTTTTTGGCAGCAGGAGCTAGCACAGGCCAGGACACATGTTGCTCAGCTTACAGGCATGGGAGCTGGAAATCAATACAGTGAGTGTCATTGCAACACTGAGCTCATCTTCCAGAAAAGTAAATTATCTTTATTTTGTGAAAAAGGAATACAGAAGTTTAAAGAGTCACCTTTGCTCACCAGAGAAGTAGCTTTCTACAGTGTATTGCACTTTCTTGTTTTCCTTTTTTCTACCTTTTGAATAATCAGCTATGAGAAAAATCAGATGTAACATAGAGTAATTAATTGCAGGAAAAACAAAGTTAGGAAAGCCTTAGGAAATGTTGAACAGTGCAAAAAGCTGTCCATTGCACGCTTGTGCGGCTTGTCCCAGAGAACTGACAAATGAAAGCCACCTTCTAAAGACAAAGCCTCAGCCCCTGGCTGAGGGCAACAGTTTTTCTTCTTTCCTCTTCACAGTGGACTTTTCCTACAGTGCCAAGCTGGCAGGTTTTCCTCTGAAGAAGTAGGTCTGTAAGAGGTTTGAGATTTGTTGCAAATGGATGTTTGTAATTTTGGAGTAAGGAGGGCATAAGCAACAGAAGAAAAAAAATAGAGACTGAGTGATTTCTATCTTTTGAGTCCCATGCGCCACCTAAAAGTAGCCCTGTGCTGAAAGTAGCTGCTTGTCAAATACACCTATATTACAAACAAACTCATGTGAAGTCCGGGATAAAACATGGAGGCGGCGTTGGATAAAATAGGTTTTTTCCATTGAAGTAGAGCTCTTAAAAGTTGCCAAGATAAATTTGGGCCAACTGATAAGGGCAGAAGCAAATCCCTGAGCAGCGCTCCCAGCACCTGCACCTGCCTAGGCCTGCTGGTGGCCACCGAATGGCCGTCAAATCCCCCAAAGCTCTCTGCTAGCTTCATCCAGCACCAAGCCGTACTCCTGCTCTGCGCCTCCCATCCAGCTGGGTGAGTCTGAATGGGTGCAGAGAAAAGGCCAAAATGTGTCGGTCGCATATATGTGTGGTTTCCGTTATTTCTTTTATTTTAATGATAAAACTGGGACCAGAGTGTTTTAGGAAGGAGGGAAAGGAATGCAGAGAAAGAAATCTGGCTTCTTTTCTCATTCTGCTAGTCTCTTACTGCAGCATAAAGACAAAGTCATAAAATGACCCGCTCAGCTTCTTCATCTGCAAAAGGGGAAGCAGAAGAGTTGCCCGTGTTATTGCAAAAGTACAAATGTGAAGTCCTAACCTGCAAACTGTTCTTGTACATTGCCACAGGTTTTTCGGGTCCTAAAAACTATGTACTGCAATATATATTTATCAGAAATAAGCCAATGTACTTAACATTTTCCTTTTTTTAAGAAAATAATAATAATAATAATAAAACATTGAGTTGTCCTAGAGCTGTTGGCCAGTTTGTTTGCTTATTGCTCAGAGCCTGTGAGAATTACAAAATGTAAATGAAGCATACGAAACATGTGGCTGTAGCCAGCAGTGGCAAACCTGTGTTGCAGTGAAAGTTTGGGTTATGGTCCAGTGGACTACAGTAACGCATCTACGTGCCTCCGAAAGGCTCCTCATTTGCATTTGATGAGACAGAAGTACCTCAGAAGTGTAAAAGCCAGCGAATGGTCAGAAGTTGAAAACAAAGGGCAGCCAGGCTTCAGAAGACTTAGCTGGTGGTGCCGTTCTTGGCATCAAAATAATTTACCTCGAGGAATTCACAGCTATACTCTTTCCCTTCAGATGAAGCTCACTTCTGATGGGGCATCCAGCACTGAAAGCTGTTTTAAAGGCAGTTTGCTGTCTTCTCCAGCCAGGTGCAGGAGCCGTGGGTTCGTGGGGTGGCCAACTATGGGCCAGGCTCTGGTTCCCAGGTCAACTGAGGGAGCAGCAAGGCAGCGGCTCCCCCAGCAGCCCCACACCACTGGTTTGACTCCTTGGCTCAGAAGCAAAAGCCAGTGGAGCAAAAGGCTGTGCGATAGGTATTACAGACACCTGGCTTCCATCCCAAGACGTCCAGTGAGATCCGACATCATTCAGAACTTTTTATTCTAGTTTTGGGGATAGGAGAAGATGCTACCTTTGTTGTTCTTGTTGCATAGATGGTTTTCAGCTGTTACAACCCTTGGCTCAATCTACTCTCTCTTCTGCCATAATTTAAAGCTGTTCTTGTGGTTGGTGAGTTCAAATTCATACTGACTTCATAGTGCAGTCAGGGATTTATTTTTGCCTGAATATTGACCAATATTTAATAGTACAAAGAGGAAAATACTTTTTAAGGGGCTTAACAGCACTTCATTACAGTATTCGCTGGCATCTTTTTGTGTAGGGTCCAAGAGCTGGGGTCACATCTCTTTTGCTCTTTCTAGGAGGTGTCTAGCAGCAGCGTCCTTAGGTCACAAACACCCTGAGACAGGATTGTCATTTCTGGCTTTTAATGAAGCTGTGACCACAGCTGTGCCTGTGAGGTGACGTGGAATGCAGCTCTGTCCTACACGTCACCACCTGGGGAAGTTTGCAGCTGCAGACTGTCCAGGCTGCCTGATGCTCCACTGGTCTCTCTCAGAGAATGTGCCGTCACCCATCTAGGATACTCTCTTTCTGTTCTTATTTTTCTGCTTCTCAGTGTACCTACTAAACAGTGTAACCCTGAATCATCCATGGGACTTCCCATAATATGCCCAGTGGAGGAGCATTATGCTCATTTCAAGACCACATTTGATAAGAGAAAGAATAGGTGGGATTCAACCACTGCTTCTACAGATGTGTTTTGGTCAGAATATGAAGGAAAGAACATCCTGCAGAAGGCCTTTTCTTATTCACCGGGCTGTGTGCTCATCAGCCACTCAGTAATCGCTTCTAGCGCTTTCTTGGTCAGTCTTTTGTTAGCCCTTTCTGTCCCTGCTGCCAGGGTTGAGAGCAGTGCTGCTGGATGTGGTTTGTTTCTTCTAAATAAAAACCTTGTTCAGAGAGGGTCATCCAAGTCTCCCAGCAACGTTTGTAGTCAATGGTGGGGTTGCTGCAGGACTCCAGGAGCCTGGGCCCAGCTTACCTTTTTCCCCACACTTAGATGACGACTGCTCCTATCTCACCCATACAAACCAACGGGAATTCCCTCTGTGCTGTAAGATGCCCTAGATTCATGATTTCATCTATGGTTTTTAGGGACTCTGCCCTTAAAATTCATGGCAAGTGGTTGAGAGGTTATGTCCCTTTCATGACTCACTTCAGGGAGTTTCACAGATGTCTTCAGTTTGTTCAAGCAAGATTTGTACCTCTTACTCTGCAAGCAGAAGAGAATTGCCATTAGCCTTTTATACTGGGCTTAATTGCCAATTACCAGCAGGTAAATAGCTTCATAACACTGCATTGCTCCAAGCTTATTATACTTTGCAAAGGAGTCCTGTGCAGAGAAATCTCTCTTCTATTAGCAGAGAGAGGGCCAAAGGGCATTGAAAGACCTTCCTGTTTCTTCCAGAGTTTCCAATACCTCCTTGTAGGTTTGAGAGCAACCCACACATTTAGCTGGAATATCACAGTTATTCCTGTTAAAAAAAATAAATTAAAAATCTTACGATGTCTCCATCCAAAGGTAAGGGCAAAAAGGATAAAAAATAATTGTCTTTAGGCAAAGAAAAAAAAAAAAAAAAAAAAGATATTTTGAAAATTGTGTCAATATAAATTAGCATAGTTTTCCAGGTGATTTTTGAGAAACAAGAAATTGCAAAATGAAGTAAAGACCGGAGCATCTGTTTTGTTCTAGTTTGTTTAATCTAATTTCTCCATATTTTAAGCAGAGTAGGTCACAAGCACAGTCCAGTGGGGGAAGTTCAGTATATTAAATGCACCAGCAGTTTTCTCTTGCAAATTGATTATTTAAATTGAGCTACTCTCAAGTAATGGACAATAGCCGTGCTTACAAATATGAGTTTGGGTGGAGGTTTGCATTCCAATCCATTGTTCTTTCTCTCTATACTACCAGAGACATCCTATTTAATTTCTTTGTGCTTAATGCAGCACTTATGTCTTAAAATTAAAACTCCATGATGTTCACAAATTACTGTAAGGAAAGAAAATCCTGCTTTTCTTTCTTTTCTGCATTTGTTTTCTCTCCAGACCCCGAGCCGCACTGACACATACGTATTTGCCAGATGCAAGAAATCGTTTGCTGATAAAATTAATGCAGAATTTTGTGATGGTTAAACAAAAACTTGCTCTGACATCTTGGCTCAGCTGTGATATCCGTAGTGCAGGACTCAAGGCAGTGACTACACACTCCTCTTCCAGGAACAACGAGAACTGGCTCCCAGTGGGAGAGGCCTTTTTCAGAGGAGATGAGGGAACCGCTGGTGGTGGAATTCACCCAGATATTTTTGGAAGGATACCTGAACCTTTTTGCTGCTCTGAATTTTTGGATACTTCATGGACTAAATCAAGTTGCTCTCGTGTTTCTTGCACCATCCACTGCTGCCAGCATCATCACAAAGGGGAAGTGATTCTCTCAGTTATGCAGACACTCCTGATTGCTCTAGCTGAACAGAGCTCTGTGCAGTCAGACATGCCTGTTGCTGTTTCACCGTGGAGTTTGTGAATCCTGTCTGGTGGAGACTGAGTTCCCATATTCATCCGTGTCAGCCCACGACGGTCTCTTCTGCAGATCTCCTAAATTTCGCTGGCAGATCTCAGTTAGGCTTTGTTCCACCGAGCCTGCTCGGCAACTTGGCCATATCTCATAAGCCTTTGCTTTTGGAGTTAGACTTGCCAGCGCAGCTTTAAACTAAATGGGGCTGTAAATCAAAATGTCCTCATCTACAATTCTTCCCTGAGCATCTGATTACAATCATGCTGCATGCTATTTGTACAGGGATGTTTAAAACTGCCTATAAAACAACAGCTAATTGCTGATCTGCTTAATTAAAGAGAGCCTTTTGTTGTCACATATACAAAGATAAATGAAATAATCAGCTTTGGACTAATGAGAGATAATTAGATTATGCAGTCCGATAAATAAAGACAAAAATCCTGCAGATTGCCACTGTACTGGGCAGCCGAGATTGCAACAGGGTTTAGAGCTGCACTTTCCTTTCCTTTCTATTTTAGCTGTAGTGGTTTGGATTTTTTCCATCCCAGAGTTAATACTGCGATCAGAGCTTCCAGGCATTAAGGACTGATTTTATGTACCACAGTTTAGGATTTGTTGTTTAACAGCAGCGTGATTTGCATGGACACAGTTTAATTTACTCAGAATTTAAGCTTCTATTTAAAGAAAATTTACTAGATCTTAGTGCTCGCTGATGACCTTCCAGCCTGAACGGATGCATGCTGCCAACGGGTCTTCCTCGGGGAGGGTGGGTAAAATCAACCGGCCATGATTGTTCTTCTTGTTAGTCTCTTTAGGCTGATAAACAAAGGATCCTTTTTTTTTTTTTTTTCCCAAAAGTCTAAAATGCACATGCTCAGAGGGTGCAAACACTGTGGTCTAGTAATAGCACGATGAAGGTCTCTAGAGGAAAGCACATTTTGGTGTAATAATACCAATTCTCCGAGACTGCTACCCAAAGCTGTGGGGAAAGACCTGGGCAGCTTTCTTCAGTCCGCCTTCATTTTGTGGTCTAAGAAGAAATAATTTTATCTCACCAAAAGATGTTTATCAGACATGCACCTAAGGCATGCAAACCATCGCATCAGCCTAGGGCGTGTGGAAACGCACAAATCCTCACTCAGCACTAGCTGCCCTATTACCTGCCTTCGCATCAAAGTTCTCCTGGAGCTGTGCTGTGTAGGTGTAGGACCGCAGGGACGGTACATAGTCATGTGCTAAACGTTCCAAAAGGACTGGATGCTTGCATGTTTCTTCCATGTGCAGCATTAGGTCACCTTCACAGGGGTATACTATCACGCTGGCACCTATTTTCAAGATATTTTTCAAGCCTCTTAAACCTAGATTAGACCAGTTAATTATTTTAATGCCTTCACATTCGGAGTTAGGATGTTGCATGGTATTAATGCCCATTTAATTAAAGATAACCAGCCAAATCTTCCATTTAAGCTTCATAAGTTTTGCCTATTAACAACACTGTATTTTGTCTATCCTTACACGGTTCATGACACAGACGCAAAGAAGAAAGGTGGAGAAGTGCATTTAATTAAATAGCTGGCATAGGTCAAGTGTCTGCCTCATATGTCACTGTACAGCAAAGACGACTGGAGGAAAATATCAGGAAAATCAGCTACCCAGTAAACAAGGTCTGCTGGAGAGCCCTGTGGTCCCTCTCCCTTGCAGAGACCATCCGCAGAGAGCCCTGCCCTGCCTGGTGCTTCATCCGTGTTCCCTCGTATTTACTTAGGCAGGAGGAGGGGAGCAGCAGGACCATCTGAAAGGGGGGATGTTGCTTATCATGAGCAGGAGAAGCTGAGCTGGGCCCTTTGTTACTGGGCAACTGCCTTTTTCCATGGATTTTTGGGAAGATCTATATACAACAGGCTTCCTTCCTCATTAAGGGCAGCTCGAACACTTAGCAAAGGTCAACCCCTATCTGGGGTAGAGCTGTGGGGAAACAAGAGGTTAAGGCTGGTAACATTCCCATGGTATCTTGTATGGGGGTGAAGAGAGAGCATATGAGAAAAAATCAGAAGACATACCACGTCCAGCTACTTCAGAGAAATGAGCTTTTAACTTGTGGAAGTTCTGCAGTAAATATTTGTCAGCTGATACCTGGGCTGCTCATCACTAGCTACTCAAAAACAATCCTCCAGCAGTTAGTTTCTGAAAAGAACCT
Organism: Oxyura jamaicensis; assembly: GCF_011077185.1. NCBI lineage: Eukaryota > Metazoa > Chordata > Aves > Anseriformes > Anatidae > Oxyura > Oxyura jamaicensis. The sequence goes on along the minus strand of NC_048902.1, from coordinate 2,439,884 downwards.
TCTCCTATTTTATCTTCTGAAAAGCTGCTGTGATGTTGCAGGAGGCCAGCCTGGGCTCCTCCGCATTGTGTGGAGGCCTAAACCCTGGGTCAGGACACTGCTGACTGGTGCTGCCCAAATGCAGCGCAAAGTCTGATCCTGGTGTCAGTAGTCTGTGAACACATTATTCCCACACATTCTTCTTTGTGGATTATGGTAAAGGGCTGTGTTAGATTATCTTTTCCTTAGGGACAGGCCACAACTAGAATCCCTTTGAAGTGTGGATTTAATAAAAAATTGCAGAAGGTGAGCGCTCCCTTACACCTGTATTTAGACCGAGATTTGGCATAAGCAACTGGAAATTTGTAGAGAGCAACAATGTGAGCAACCTCCGTTGAGATCAGCTTTGCACTTGAGTGAGAAAGACAATTTCCTTTTTTTTTTTTTTTTTTTTTACTAATTGTGCAGGGGATTTGTTGATGCTTCTGGCCATCTCAAGGACCCCTCCTCTCAGGAGCACTTGGTGCTAGGGGAGCCAGCGGCTCTCTGCCCGCCAGGCTGCAGCCTTTGTCCCTCGGGGCTCGGCTGGGCATGGGAGAGCGGAGGGGTCGCCAACAGGCATGTCCTTCTCCAAGCTCATGGGAGAGCACTGCTGCAGCTTTGCCAAAGGCAATGGCAGCACCCCAGTTTGTAGGATCAGCCTGAATAGGTAGAGGACTTGACCCTAAAAGCCAACAAGAGCCAAAAAAAAAAAAACCCTCACCTCATTTTTGTAAATTAAAGGTCCTTCAAAGGCTTCTCTTTCTTTCAGAAGTTCAAAACGTGGTACCCACCTTCCTTTCCTGGTTTTCTTGCTTGAGCTGTGTCATTGGACTCTTCATGCAGCAGTTGAGAGATAATAAATGTTTAGTGGCAACTTGCCAGCTTGAACTCACAAGTGCTGAGCTTATTCATTACTAGGAAATAGTGGTTCTCTGTGGGGAAATGTCTCCAAACGGGATTAGCAAAAAAAAAAAGAAGGGAAAGAAAAAGAAAAAAGGAAAAGGAAAAAAGGAAAAACCCTTATGAAAAATGCGTGCAGTGCTAATCAGTACCAAGTAGTTTCTATGTAGGTTTCCTGTCATGTTTTGGCTGCTGCTGAATCTGGGCGGGGAGGTGGGAAGTGGGGAGGTGCCACCCTTTGTCACAGCAGACGTTGTGCAGAGAGCCCAGATCAGAGCCTAGGGGGGTGAGGAGGTGGACTGGACAGAGGTGGGAAGGCTGCCTTTATATATATATATACATATATAAAAAAAAAAAAAAAAAAAAAAACCTTCCTGCGTGCTTCTAACTTGAGCCTAACCTAGTCTCGAGGATCCAACAACCACATCTTATCAGGAAAAGAATTAACCCCTGGCCTCTTCCCGCAGCACCCTCAGAAAGCACTGGCACAGCGGGACCCAACGCCGTCAGAGCCTCGGAGCTGGCGCCTGCCCAGGAGCGCAGTTAGACCAAGGCTGGTGGTCTAAAGGTGGAGGATGTTTATCGCGAACTAAAGCAGACTTGTAATGTAGATGTGACTGAGACTTAAAAAACTACTTTGAGTATGTTCTTCATTATCTTAAAAGCACATTTGATGTTTACAGCGGGGTTGTGGTGTAGATCTGTGTGCAAATGCTCACACAGGACCAGGTGCCACGTTACCTGTCTCCCCCTCAAAGCTTTTCTAGAAGCAGCTGATTTCTGACAAAAAGCAAAATCCATTGGGGTTAACACAGAAACCTCAGGGGAACTCTAAAATGATTCCTGAATAATTTTAAAATCAAATTGTGTTTACACTCCCAACTGCTGTAAGTCCTCTTTCAAATTCATTGGCAAACAAGCGAAACGTGTCTGGCCTCTGTGATTTATCACCAGAGATTTCATCACGGGTAGCACAGCTGAAATGCAGCACATATTCTCAAAACTAACGGGCACATCCTGCCCCTTTCGGGTATGCTGGAGTTTTTGTCAGTGACTTTTGAGACAGTCTTATTTGTTAGGAAGAGAGCGTACTCTAAAAACATTTAATGTCATGACTTCTAACATTTGCTGCTGGGGACATTTTGCAAGACACTGATGAAAAATCACCATTTAAATTATTTGGCTCACAATTTCAATATTAATAATTCTTCTCATTCTCATGGCACTCTTAAACCTAGAAACTCAGGGCACATCTGTGCATAGAAACCGAGGTGAGGGCAAGCTGACGGGGCAGCCATGTAATGCAGCGTTTGCTCCTCAGCAGCCCTTGTGCAGAGACCTGAAACAACCCAGTCCTTCCCAGATTCCCTGACACCCGCCCAACGGTTTCAGGTTGTACGCACTACGTCTAGCAGGCTACTGTGGATTTTTGTCAGTAAAAAATCAGTAACATACCTTCTGGCACGATTTTAGTGGACATTGCGGTAAACAATGAGGAGTTCTGCTTTAGCATTAAGGAGTAGGTAAGTCTCTCTGCATTCATTGAATTAGATGAAACTTGCAATTAGCACAGATGAAACAATTACTGTATTGTGCAAAACTCACGATTAGCTATGTTGTTACAATGCTGTGGCTGTACTGGTATCATAAAAAGAAAAACCTAATACAAAAATGGAGGTTTTAATGGAAAACTTAATTAATTAGTTTGTCTATTTTGCCGCTTTTACAGAGCACGTGTGAGAAGCAAAGCTGCATATTCACTGTCCTGCTTCATGGCCAAATCGCCCACTGCAGCCACAGTAACCATGATTCTCACAGCTTTGCCTTCTCGTATCTGGTAATTGGCTACGCAGTTGTATTAACCCTGCATCAGCATGGTATTGTAGGCATTCAGTTTTCTTTTTTATTTTAAATTCTGAGTGAAAAAGAAGCTGGTAGTATTGAACTTTATTCACTTACCACTACTGTTTGCTTTCCTAAAAGTTTGCTCTGGCAAATACATACCCACTTCATGCCAGTTATCCACAAGGCCCATTGACTGCAGCAGAACCAGTCAGAATATTGAATACAAACACCTGCAAAACTTCTTGCAGGATCAAGCCCTTAGTATTTTAAAGGAATCAATTAAAATTTACATCTTATTTGTTTGTTGGTGGCCGCTGCATCACTGTTTGGATGGAAATGCTTTACATTTTGCACCATGATGTCTCTTGGCAACAGACAAGAAACAACTTATAAAGAGTAAAATCTCAGCATCTAAGCAACAGCAATGTAAAAACCCTGTGTGTTTCCTGGGGTGTGTAATTAATACTTTTAAATAAGAAACATTCTGCCTGTAGGAACTCTCTCAGCCCCTTATATTTCAGAGCCCACATAGTGACTCCAGAAAAGAAGGCAGAGAGAAATGTGGGCTTGTTTCATAAACACAACCAGAGACGCTGATGAGTGTGGCCCAGAGGTCTTCATTTGCTGTGCTTCCAGCAAACCGAAATCTGCATTAAAGATACAATACCAGCTTTCAACATATTGCTAGGGAAGTATTTTCTTTTCAGCACTTATTTCAGCCACGTCTTGGCCTACTTCAAATCATGAATCAGTCATTAAAAGAGCATGATTTCTGGGCCCCCCAGCTGGTGTACCACTGCAGGAGGGCAGCCCACGAAGCCTCCTGGAAGCAAGGGGCAGGATTTTTTGTTGCTTTATTTACTGGCTTACTCTTCCATGGGAACAAAGCACCATTTGATCCCATTTTTTTTTCACTAAATCTCATTTGCTCAGTACTTTACCCCCATCCGCGTGTTCAGCAGAGGTATTTACAGCACTAGTAAGAGCATTTTTCTATGAAAGGTCAAAAATCATTGCTCTTAATACATTTGTGGATCCGCTTTTGAGCATTATCCGTTAGTGGTAGCAGGTACATTACAGTGGAGACTGAAAAACACTTCTCTAGTGTCAGAATTATTTAATAAATTATTCAAGCATATATTAGAAAACTTTCTCTTTTCTTCCAGCAGTGATAATACAAGTGACCTGAGAACTATTGTCTTCTTACGTCTTATTTTTAGCAACCTACCTGCAGAGGGGAAAGCTGCTGTGTTCTCACTGCTGAGCATGTGGGAATTCAGTGGTCTTCTCTTCCAATATGTTATGTCTGCAGATCAGAAGAGACACAGACTCATCCCTGGCCAGGAAGCTGCTGGCTCCATTCTCATTATGGCAGATTGATCAGTTTATACTGATTACAGGAAATGGCTGTTAACAGGGTGAATAAATAACACATCTCTGAGCAGGGATTATCTTAAAATTTATGATTGCTTTCTCCAAAAATGATGATGTAGAAAATCAGAGGAGGGGCAACAATGTTCTTTTCAATCAAAAGAAAAGATTTTCTCCATTTCCAATAATGGTAGATGTTCGCTTTCCAATTTACACAGAGGCAAAAGTAAGCACCAATTGGTCCCTTCAAATTTTCCCTGACAGACATGCTGTATCCCAGCTAATACGCACGGTGATTAGCACACAGTGTCCTTGAGTAATTACTATGTCATTTTGATAACGAACAGTCGGCTGATACTGGGAAGGCAGAAGAGTTACACAACACCCCGACTCCAGGCTGACAAAATGTCCTCTGCCGTGCATGTGCTGGGGGTCACTTGTCAGTGCCTTTTGAGCTGGCCATTTGGACTTGGGGAGTGCTTCACTAAGAGATGGTCAAAGACTGGTTAAAAAAAAAAAAAAAGTGATTTAAGTAAACTTTTTACATTCAAGCCATTCTAACATTTTAGCATTATTATGCTCCTTTTATCTATTTCCAGTCTCTTTTATCAGAAACCAGCTTTTGCATCATATTATTTTCCATGAGCGTAAGTAAAGTTTCAAATAAAAATAAATTCCATTTTAATATCACTGAATGTAGAGTAAGCATGTTTGCACTAAAGTTTTCACCTCCATTTGCTTTGGCTGCTTATTATAACTTAATAAGTTTTTCATTCAGTTTGTAAAGTGCCCCTTTTTAGCCTCTAGCTACTGGATGACACCATCTGTGATTCCCAATGAAATTAAATTAAGTGAAAATTCGATCAGCCAAAAGATTGTTGCTTCCACAACTTCACTGAGTGGCTTGGGATCATGCTATGTGACATGTCTTTCAAACTGGAAGCACAGCCTCTGTGTGAGCCAGTTAAAGGAGATTGCCCAGAGAACGGACTAGTTGGCATGCTGTTTCCAGTGTATCATGCCAGGTTTAATTAATGATTAATTGTCATTAATGACCCTGTCTCAGCTCTTCTTTGCAATAGGCATTTGGGGTGACTTCTCCATTGCTCTTCAACTAGAAGCCCGTCCTTACGACATCCGCCGTGCTCTGAGATCACAGCTTTGCCCACTGGAGCAGTGCCCTGAGCGCCCACCAGCGCTGCCCTGCTAAAAAAAAGTGGTATTTTTTCCCCACACTCTTTCATGAACATACATAAATAAAAATTCTAAACTAGTTCCCCTTCCACAGTGCCCCCCTTCAAGTCAGAAAGGTGTGTTTATTTTGTACCACCTAATTTTTACAGGATTTCCCAATAGGACTTTACACAGTCTGTGCTCTAGTTGACTCAGTGTAGTTACCAAAGAAGTGATTTCCACCCCAGTGGTGAGCTGATTTAATAACGGCCACAAATGATAACTTACAGAACCAGAACATCGCAGTATCTGATGATAATCCCTGCGCTTCCCAGCAAATACTTTGGGAAGGTGGGGATCAGTGTCTAATAGGATAGGTTGTTATTGGTATCCTCCTGACACATCTGGCTTTTTTTCATCTTAATACAAAAACAGGGTCATTCTGAGACTCCTCTGGCAGAGAAACTTCACCACGAATTTGGAGGCTTGGGTGTTCTGTTTTTTTAAACCAGAATATCTTTGTGTCTTCTACCATTGAGTTTGTGGAACTCATTGCAAGGAATGTGAGGCTCTTATCTCTGGTAATGTGTACCGCAGAAGCAGGCAGTAATTGGTGGCAGCACGATTCACTTTTCATTTTATATTAGCATCTAGATACAAATTCCTTTTCCAGGCGGACCATGCAGTATCTGAGGCATCTCCTTGAATATGACAGCAGTGTGTTAACCATTTGATGAGGGTTAGCATTGCCAAAAAAGGGGCAAAAGCAAAGAATAAGACCTCAATATATTTTTTTTTATGCTTGAATGTTCAGTTTTATAGTTCTATCACTGATCAGCATAGGTTGGGAGTTTTCAGTGAAACTCAATATATCTGGAAAAGAGGAGTGTGTGTATAAGCAAAACAGGCATCACCAGGTGTCACTATTACACATTTCTTTTGTGTGGGGGGGAGCAAATGACCAGTTTGGGGAAGATGTGTTATCAATTCATGCTTAAGCATTTGGTACAGAGTGGTCAATGAGGGTATCACAGAATCACAGAATCACAGAATAGTCTAGGTTGGAAGAGACCTCCAAGATCACCAAGTCCAACCTCTGACTTAACACTAACAAGTCCTCCGCTAAACCATATCCCTAAGCTCTACATCTAAATGTCTTTTAAAGACCTCCAGGGATGGTGACTCAACCACTTCCCTGAGCAGCCTATTCCAGTGACTAACAACCCATTCAGTAAAGAAGTTCTTCCTAATATCCAACCTAAACCTCCCCTGGTGCAACTTTAGCCCATTCCCCCTCGTCCTGTCACCAGGCACGTGGGAGAATAGACCAACCGCCACCTCGCTACAGCCTCCCTTCAGGTACCTGTAGAGTGAACGGCTCTGCGATCTCAGGAGAACTGGTTCTGTCTGGGCCCAGTGTCATGCACTTCGCTGTGCTGGGAACACGGGGAGCAACGGGGCTGGGGTTCCTGGGGGGTTGCCCCAGGTACCGCTGTGGCACCTCTGTTCTGGAGCAAACGTGATCGTGTGAACACCAGGCGTTCCGACAGAACCTGTCAACACATCATCACATCACCTTTGCTGACAAATTGTCTGTAGAGGCCTGATCACCTGCTGCTATCTAGCAGAAGACAGAGGTATTCAAGCCAGGTGCAACGTTCGCGTACTTACTTTCAGTGCTGTGCGTTATGCACCAAACAGAAGACAGAAGCTTAGCTATCTAGAGAAGAAACAGTAGAGCATAAGGACAGCGGTGACTGCGCATTCACTTTTACTATAAAACTGAAGGTATGAACTTACCTTAGCAAATATTTATTTATAAATATTTGTTTAAACGTTCTGTATTTATGTCTGTATTATGTTCTGTATTGGTGTATGTTTCTCAGAGGACACCGTGTGATTTCCAGCAGTGTCTTCAGAAGTCCTAACTGGTGTGTGGGTAACGCATGGAGTCTAAGACTCAACCAGAATTTCTGGTAAATTCCATCTGCATACACCAGGAGCTTGCAAAGAGCTCCACTTCTACCTTGTCACAGGTGGGAAGGGCATAGGCAAGCACAGAAGGAAGTTTGGATGTTTGCTGAAGGAAGCAATATTGCCTGGCTAGTGCATGAGGTCTAGATTTCTAGATTTCTAGTGGTCTAGATTTCTGTTTGTATACTACCACAGAAGCAGCTGGCGTAGCTGCAAACACTCGACACGAATTGAAGTCAGTCTGGAGGAGGCTTTAGCTTCAGCCGGCCCTGGCCACAGGGTGATGAGAAAACTCTGCTGCCCCCAGGGGCTGAGCTGGGGGGGAGCTCTGAACAGCTCCGAGGTGTAAGTGGTTGTCTGAGTAATACACCAGAGATGCCATCTTCAGCAGAAGGAAGTTCTGGAAAATTCAGCTGTTGTCAGTAGCCTCCTTTCTAGCCCATCTCCAAACTCACTGGAAGCAATGGGATTTTTTAAGCTGGCTGAATAGCCTTTACACCATTCTCTGTTAGAAGATTTTTTGCTTCCAACATGACGTTGTGGCCTGTGATGTGCTGCATTGCAGCTCCATCTCTGGGAGAAGCAGTGTTGGAATTGATGAATCACTCTCCTTGATATACTGCCATATCGGCCTATAACTGTCGTAAATAATATTGCAGTGATTGAACTTAAAAGTCACGATCTATGGAAGAATCTAATCCCCTCTGAACGTTCCCAGCGGCCTGCCTCTCACTCTTTACTACTAACTTTCACCTGATTCACTTCAAGGGGTGAACCTCTTTCAAGATATTTTCTTTCCTTTGCTTAAGGAAACACTATCCTTTCTCTGCATGCTCTGACATTGCTTCTCCCCCTGAAAGCTGGTGCCCTTGGACATTTGAACCTCATTAAATTTAGAAAGCCCAGTGACTTGGTTTTGTTCCCATAGTGATGTTGCAAATCTCATATTTGCAAGGGAATTGCATGGGATTCTTTCTAAACAGATCCGTTTTCTCTTGTGGTTGCTGCCACCAAGTAGAATATCACAGCCTCTTTTATTTGGAAAACACAACTCTGAGACCTCTCCGTGAGGCACGGAGCTTTACAGCAATGCAGCAGAAAGGACACCATGCAGCAAAGAGGCAACTACACGGCACGTTTAATAGTGGGGAAACTGCGGAAGGCAGAAAGAAAGAAAGAAAGAAAGAAAGAAAGAAAGAAAGAAAGAAAGAAAGAAAGAAAGAAAGAAAGAAAGAAAGAAAGAAAGAAAGAAAGAAAGAAAGAAAGAAAGAAA